>NC_059295.1:1105444-1117944 GCF_017591435.1 Portunus trituberculatus
TGTTTGGAGAAACGTATAATTTGATAAAAAATATTGGATTAGCCTTCCATTATATGGATAAAGATATGATGAAGAAATTAATTAGTACGGTAATTAGACCAAGATTGGAATATGCTGGAGTGGTTTGGTCCCCTTATAAAAAGAAGCATATAAGGAAGTTGGAGAGATTGCAGAGAATGGCAACAAAATGGTTCCGGAATTGGCAGAAATGACCTATGAGGAGAGATTAAAAGAAATGAATTTGCTTACCTTGGAACAAAGAAGAGAAAGAGGAGATTTAATACAGGTTTATAAACTGTTGAACGGACTGGATGAAGTGGATAATGAGCAAATGATGTTGAGAGAGGAAAACTTAAATAGAACTACAAGATCGCATAGTAAAAAGATAGCCAAGGGAATATGCTTGAAGGATGTGAAGAAATATAGTTTCCCACAAAGATGTGTGGAGGTGTGGAATGGTTTGAGTGAGGAGGTGGTGTCAGCGAGGAGTGTGCATAGTTTTAAAGGAAAGTTGGATGTGTGTAGATATGGAGACGGGCCACAGTATGATACCCAGGCCCTGTAAAATTACAACTAGGTGAATACACACACACACACACACACACACACACACACACACACACACACACACACACATATATATATATATATATATATATATATATATATATATATATATATATATATATATATATATATATATATATATACACACACACACACACACACACACACACACACATATATATATATATATATATATATATATATATATATATATATATATATATATATATATATATATATATATACACACATTATATATATATATATATATATATATATATATATATATATATATATATATATATATATATATATATATATATACACACACACACACACACACACACACACACACACACACACATATATATATATATATATATATATATATATATATATATATATATATATATATATATATATATATATATATATATATATATATATATATATATATATATATATATATATATATATATATATATATATATATATATATATATATATATATATATATATATATATATATATATATATATATATATATATATATATATATATATATATATATATATATATATATATATATATATATATATATATATATATATATATATATATATATATATATATATATATATATATATATATATATATATATATATATATATATATATATATATATATATATATATATATATATATATATATATATATATATATATATATATATATATATATATATATATATATATATATATATATATATATATATATATATATATATATATATATATATATATATATATATATATATATATATATATATATATATATATATATATATATATATATATATATATATATATATATATATATATATATATATATATATATATATATATATATATATATATATATATATATATATATATATATATACATATATATATATATATATATATATATATATATATATATATATATATATATATATATATATATATATATATATATATACACAGTAATACTCCGCTTAACGAACGTTCGTTTAACAATTTTCCGGTTTAACGTACTATATAAAGTTAGACCAAAAGTCCGCATAACGTACAACCACATCTGTTTTAGCAATCCATGAACGCTTGGAGCAACGCTGACAAGGTTGCTATCAGGTTGCTCTGAGGTTGCTGGGAACACCACTTTTTGAGGTGGTGTTACTGTCTTATATATGCATTTATGTTCACAAAACAACATTTCTATTAGCTTTTAACAAATCTTGCCTCCAAGAAAGGATTGTTTTGTAATGCATAAAGTGAAATCTTACATGGAATACCAAAAAATAAAGCAGACATGAGATGAGCCACAGACGAAGTGGGAGACTCGCGGCCACTCTGCCGCTTCTTCTTCTTCTTGTGACCCTTTTAGCCTACGTGTTGTCTTTCTCCGTGATATTTGTTTCCACTCCTCTATTGCCTGCTATAATGGATATCATATCTTAGTATTCATATACGCTCATGCCATGAGGATAACCTTGACTCCGTAATCACTGAGTGATAGTGAATTACTAATGAAATACCGCAGCCGAGTGGCCGCGAGTCTCCCGCTTCGTCTGTGGCTCATCTCCTCTCTGCTTTATTTTTTGGTATTCCATTAAGATTTCACTTTATGCATTACAAAACAATCCTTTCTTGAGGGTAAGGTTTGTAAAAAGCTAATAGAAATGTTGTTTTGTGAACATAAATGTGAGAATGAGAGAATTTGTACATAGCTCTTCTAACTTCCAATGACTCATATGACATCATAAAAGTAGTGGTACAACGGTTGCCCAATATGCTGCCAAACGTATGTATAATTTTTATTTTTTTTTAACCCATGTGGTATGTTGGGGACCAGCCCAGAACGCATCCCCCACTATTTCCATTATTTCCTATTGGAAAATTACGTCTGCTTAACGAATTTTCGCTCTACGAACAGCTTTGACACCCCCTATCCTGTTCGTTAAGCAGAGTATTACTGTATTAATATATATATATATATATATATATATATATATATATATATATATATATATATATATATATATACACACACTGCTAAATCATCTCTGTGTGCTGAACACATATCAGAAGTGATAGTGTCTGGCATAGAGGCACACATTCCTTATTCTTTTTTCTCAACCTAATCCTTCTAAACCTTGGTTTAACACAGCCTGTTCTCATCTGTCTCTAAAGCTGAACTCTTCTCTTAAACCTTTGCTAACAACTCCACCTTGGATGTCCCTCCCTCTCCTCCTCCCTCCGACTATTTCATGTCTTCAACCAAAATTCTTCATAATGATGTTTTCCATACCCTCACTGGCCTAAACCCTCGGAAGTCTTATTGACCCAATGGGGTCCCTCCTATTGTTCTCAAAAACTGTGCTTCAGTGCTTGCACCTTGCTGTCCAAACTATTTCAACTATGCCTATCGACTTCTACCTTTCCTTCTTGCTGGAAGTTTGCCCACACTCAGCCTCTTCCTGAAAAGAGTGACCGTTTTAATCCCTCACACTACCATCCTATAGCTTTAATCTCTTCCTTGTCTAAAGTTTTTAATCTATCCTCAATAGGAACATTCTTAATTATCTGTCACTTCACAATCTTCTAGCTGATCACCAATATGGTTTCTGTCAAGATTGCTCTACTGGTGATCTTCTGGCATTCCTTACCGAGTCTTGGTCATCCTCTTTTAGGGATTTTGGTGGAACTTTTGCTGTCGCATTAGACATATCAAAAGCTTTTGATAGAGTCTGGCACAAAGCTTTGATTTCCAACCTGCCCTTTTACGGTTTCTATCCTTCTCTCTGCAACTTTATCTTAAGTTTCTTTTCCGACCGTTCTAGACAGCCACTGTTCTTCTCCTAAATCATAAGAACATAAGAAAAGGGGGAAGCTGCAAGAGGCCGCCAGGCCTATACGAGGTAGTCCCTTTGTGCTTAAGCTACCTAGTTCCATCTCTCTTCTCCATCCATGAACTTATCTACCCTTCTTAAAAAGCTCCCTATTGACTCAGCCCTGACTACATGACCACTGAGACTGTGCCACTCATCAACCACTGTTTGAAAACCAGTTTCTTCCCATTTCTTTCCTAAACCTGAATTTTTTAAAGTTTAAACCCATTATTTCTGGTTGTCCCCACTACTGAACCTAAGAACTACATTCATGTCCCCTTTGTTAAAACCCTTATACCACTTAAATACTTCTATCAGGTCTCCTCTTAACCTTCGTCTCACAAGAGAAATCTACAAATAGTTGTGTTCCTCAGGGTTCTGTTCTGTCACCCACTCTCTTTCTATTATTCATTAATGATCTTCTTAACCAAACTTCTTGCCCTGTCCACTCCTATGCTTTCAGAAACGTCCAACCCTTAAGGAAGTCAACAGATCACACAGGGACGTCACAGAACGCCTGACTTCTGATCTTTCTAAGATTTCTGATTGGGGCAGAGTAAATCGAGTACAGTAAGTAAGTCCTTGTTATACGGTACATATGCGTTCCTAAAAATCTTACCGCAAATCGAAATTACCGTATACTGAATCCACTATAACACGTAATAATAGGGGATGTGTTCCAGCACATCGAAAGTCACTCCTACAGACATGAAAATACATGAAAATAGTCATATAAAATAATGTAAAATACTGTGCAAAAGAAATAAACAGAAAAAGGTTTTATTTACCTTTCACTCACCATGCATTCTATCAGATGAAGTCCCTTCCGAGGCTAAGGGACAGTAGGGATTTCAGCCCTTACTCATCTTCCGCTGAGTGGGCAGACGAGGCTCTGCTCTGCAGATCCATTACATTCTCCCCAGCTTTTTTTATAACCTCACGATTCTTTAACACCGTCCAGACTGTCAGCTGGGCTAAGCCCAAGTTTCAATTTATGGTAGACGTACCTTCTCCCTGCTCTTTCCTCTTCAAAATATCTAATTTTACCTCCAATGTCAGACTATTCCTCTTTTGCTTTGCCTTTTCAACTCAAGCAGTGTCTGCAGAATGTTTTGGGGCCATTATGGGTGTGTCACTGCGCGTCGTGATAATAATATCAACAAAAATCACGGCGTAAGGATTTCACTTGTGTTCAGTGGAAAACGCAAAAGACTGATTGCTGTGGTGGCGTGATAGTGCTACGGTACGGTGCAAACAAAACATGAGCGGATACCGTATCTGTGAATTTTTCTTACCGTAAATAGAATCAAGGGTAGTAATTACCAAACAACGTAACAGTGAAATTACCGGATAATGAAGTACCGTACAAGGATGACTTACTGTAGTTTTCAATGCCTCAAAAACTCAATTCCTCCATCTATCAACTCAACACAACCTTCCGGCCAACTATCCCCTTCTTCAATGACACTAAACTATCTCCCTCTTCCACACTAAATATTCTTGGTCTGTCCTTTACTCATAATCTTAACTGGAAACTTCACATCTCATCTCTTGCTAAAACAGCTTATATGAAGTTAGGCATTCTGCGGTGTCTCCGCCAGTTTTTCTCACCCCTCCAAATGCTAACTCTGTACAAGGGCCTTATCCGTCCTTGTATGGGGTATTCTTCACATGTTTGCGGGGTTTCCACTCATACAGCTTTATTAGATAAGGTGGAATCAAAGGCTTTTCATCTCATCAACTCCCCTCCTCTGAATGACTGTCTTCAGCCTCTTTCTCACCACCAAAATGTTGCATCCCTTTCCATTCTTTATCGCTATTTTCATGCTAACTGCTCAATTAATCTTGTTGCTAACTGCATGCCTCCCCTCCTTCTGTGGCCTTGCCGCACAAAAGTTTCTTCTTCTTCTCACCCCTATTCTGTCAACCTTCCAATACAAGATCGAACTGAAGAGGTTATGTACCTGAAAAACTATTTGAATAGCAAATCTTCGGTTATTGAAGCAATTTTTCCCATAAGAATGTTAATAAAAGGAGACAATACGTCCAAGCACTCTCCTGACTCCCATTAACTATCTACCTCTTCCCCCCAAGAAAAGCATAACAAAACACAAAATATTTTGTTTTCTTTGGAAATTCATTACAAATAAAATAACATAACATGCGTGATGGTCTGCAGCCAGGCAGGCATCAACCAGAATGCATAGGTGACTGTTGGTAAACAGCTGTGTGGGTCACTGTGGAGGCAGCTGGGTTGCCATATATGGTCTCAATTTCTGCAACTCATTTGAGGTTTTGGAGGGTTTTGTAGATATTTTGGAGGGTTAGAGTTGACTAGTTAGAAAATTTCAGGCTCACTAGACAAGGATGGGGACGGGAATGCTTTTTACCACCTCACGCCAAACAAAATTTGGCGGCAATTTCAAATTCGAAAGAGCGAAGCAAACCATTCAGATTGCAAAAATGTTCCCTAATTTTTCATTTTCGAAAGAGTGAATCTTCAGTTATCAAACCTTCGAATAGCGGGTTATTCCTGTATTCTCAATCATTCATACCTTTCATTGGTAAACTCTGGAACTTCCTACCTCCTTCTGTATTTCCATCTTTCTATGACTCAACTTCTTTTGAGAGAGGTGTCGAGACATTTGTCCCTGAATTTTGACTCATTCTTGTGATTGTTTTATGAAGACTGCAATGCAAGTTGGCCTTTTTTTTCTAATATTCATTTTTTTGCCCTTGGTAGTTCTCACTCTTACAACAAAAAAAAAAAAAAAAACAATATTGAACCAGCTTATCTTTTGAATTTCTAATGTCCGACACAGTTTGCTTGGCCACACCATATTCCACACAAACACTCGCAACTCTAATTTTCTCTAATTATCTTATTAATTTCAACTTTTATGTCACAGGTAGGGCCACTAACTTACACCTAACATCCTTGGGATACAATAAGAGTTCTAACATACTGATAAATGCACAAATTTGCTCACTGATATCAGACAATACACAATGTTCACTAGCGTAGGCTGGACTTGTTTACAATCGTCTGCCACAGCAGTGCTGCCATCTATTGACCGTTTCTGGAAGTGTGTGAGGTGTGCGTTGTTTGAAGTCATTTGTTGGCCGTCTGGACTCAAATTATTAAATTTTCATCAGGACACTGGCCAGGATTAACTGAAATACACTTAAACAAGGTTTGGATAAACGAGTTATATATATATATATATATATATATATATATATATATATATATATATATATATATATATATATATATACAGGCAACCCCCGCTTAACGAAGGGGCTACGTTCATAAAAAACCCTTCACTAAGCAAAATTTCGTTAAGCGGACCGGTTATAACAAGTTTAACCCCTGACTTGAACTTCCATTGAGAGTAAACAAAGTGAGAGTGCATCATAGTACAGTGAAAGGTTTAATGAAAGTTGATTTACTTTCTGTCTGTTACAACGGGGAAAAATCACACCTGTCAAAAATGCTAAAAATATTTTTTCCTTATAAAAACATGTTTCTTTGTGTTATTCTGAGTACAACGATGTAGTTTTTAACATGTTATGACCTCTGAGAGCAAAGTTATTGCATATAAAAACATTCATGGCAGAACCCGCCGCTAAGAAATACACCCCGAGCTCTGATAACACCGCGCGCGCGTGCTCTCTCTCTCTCTCTCCTCTTGGGCATTTAAATTTGATGTAAAAGTAGGAACTTTTGCACTTTCATGTCAAGAAAATGCAAACTCAGATATATGAAATGATGTGCAAAACAGGAAGAGAAAAAGAAACCACATATTACAAGTATTGTGGATTTCTATAATACAGTCAACCCTCGGCTATCGCGACTTCGGCTATCGCGTTTTATTGCTATCGCGCACCCATGAAAAGCTGCTAAAATTTCATTATCGCGACCTCAGATGCCTGCTATCGCGTGCCCCGCCATGACGTCATGGAATATCTGAGCACTCATTGGCCAAAACCGCCTTCCCGCCAAGATCAATTCGGCTATCGCGTTTTCGGCTATGCCACGGATATTTCGGCCCCAATTGGGCGCGATAGCTGAGGGTTAAGTGTAATTGGAATATGGTAACTCTTATTAGCAATGGGATTCACGTGACTTGGCCGACTAGCACAGTCTTGTAGAGGCAACCAGGGGTGACACACACCAGCGCATTGCTCGAGGGGAATAGGCTACATGAGGAGGTTTATGAACGTTTCTGTGGGGGTTGGTCTTTGTCTCCCAGATCACTATCAGAATTACTATTGAAGTCTTCCCTTTCTTGTCTCAATAAATAAAAATCACTGTCTTCATTTTCATCACTCCTCAATGTCATTACTGAGTAACACTGACATAACATCACTCAGAGTACCGTTTCCTCCCTCCAGGTCATGGGGGTTGTTAGATGTCGCCTCGAAATGGGAAAAAATTACCTATTGTGAGGGAACATATGTCTCAAGGCTCAAGCAGGTGAGCGAGAAAAGATGCTAGATACCTTCATTTGCCCCAGGACCAATATATGGGACTGACATGCAAGGATTCCTAGGGAAAGTGAACTCTACCAGGGGTGTGAGAGGGAGACGGTGACAGCTGGATGCTGCCTTGAGGGGGACAGTGGTTACCCTAGTAAAAAATGGCTTCTGACACTATATCTTCGATTTCTGCCTGGCCCATACTCCAACTACAATAGGTAAGTTTTGCAACATTAATATTTTTCATATTAGACAGTTTGTTTCATTCATTCCATATTGCACATATACTATTCATTTTAGTGGGTTAGATTAGGGTGCTATTACATCTCATGGCATAAAGAAAAAGTTCTCAGCAAATTACTTGCTCACATTATAATACAGTGGTACATATCTTTACCACTGGAAGTTGTTAGCTCCTACGACATTAGTTTTACCAAATTTATCATTAAGGTAAATCAGATTAGGTTTAGTTAGGTTAGTTTAGATTAGGGAAGTATATAGTTGGTTTGATTAGATTTAGTTCATTGTTAAGGTAGATTTAGTTATGCTTAGTTTGGTTACATTAGGTTTAATTTATTTTCTTACCAAACTTGTCATTAATGCTAGGTAAAGTTTAGTTAATTTCCTGTCAATTTGTTAAGATGGGTTAGGTTAGGCTTAGTTAAGTTAGGTATAACCAAATTTGGTTTATTTATTTATTTATTTTTTGTTATTGTCATGTGTGAGCATTTTTATTTTGATAATTTTGACATGCTTTGAATGAATGTAGTAATCATTTTCATTGTAAATCAATGTTTTATATGTTTTGGGTGATTAAGAAAATAGAAAAAAGATCTTCCTCCCCCCAAAAAGTAGTTTCATTACAAAATGTTAGATAGGTGCACCTATATATATATATATATATATATATATATATATATATATATATATATATATATATATATATATACAGGCAACGAAGGGGGGGTTACGTTCCTAAAAACACTTCGTTAAACTTAAAGCAAACCGATTATAACAAGTTTAACCCTGATTTGAACTTCCATTGAAAGTAAGTAAAGCGAGAGTGCATCATAGTACAGTAAAAGGTTTAATGAAAGTAAAATTATGAAGTTAAACATTTAGGTAGTTTAATTTAAGTCATTATAATGTACACTAATGTATGTATGTATGTAACTTTATAATGTTGATGATCTTAACTTTATGAAGGGAGGAAGAGTGAAACGGGAAAGACACTAACCGGCAACCTGTGGAATGTAAACAAAGTGCGCATCATTGTACTGCATACAAAACTTATGTACCACATTTCCACAAGGCTTTCCATTTTATCCATTGTAGAGTCACGAGTTCAGGTGGTTCTTTTAGCTTGCAAGGAAGATACGGTCTCACCAGCCTCCTTAATAGAATCTGCTGACTTGAAAATAGAGACAGTATAATATGGAGTCAAGATAGTGGCCAGCATTGCTATAGTTTTCTGGCCTCTCTCTATGTCTGTGAATAATATCTAGCTTCATTTGGAGAGTAAGAGACTTCCTGGTCTTCTTACGAACACTAGGCCAATTGCAGGGCGTTTTGGTGGTAAGTTGAGCTAGGAGAGACAAGCTGCTGCTGAGGCTATTATGTTTTGACTGAGGAGTGAGTGTTGCGCGTGTTGTCCACGAGAGGCTTGATCTTGATCTTGATCTTTATTGTATAGGTGTCCCAGGATTTTTCCTGAGGCAGGCCTTAGTACCAGCAGCTTCTGGTGTATTCAAAAGCCTGTCAGCTTGTGTGATATGGTGGGGCTTTCAAATTTGGAAAAAAATTACCTGGATAAAACTTCGTTAAAGCGAGTTTGGTGTTCGTTAAACGAGCAGATGGTAGTAAAATGAAACCTTCGTTGTAGCGAAATTTTGTTGTGTGAACCTTTGTTAAACGGGGGTTGCCTGTATATATATATATATATATATATATATATATATATATATATATATATATATATATATATATATATATATTTTACGTGTTATTTTTATTTATTAACTTTCTTCCAGAGATGGTGCTCAACCTCTACAACCCATTGCTGCATCATCCACCGAGACGGTGGATGTCTCGGAACCAGCAGGAGGTTCAGCCGTGTTAGGCGTTGGAAGTGCTGCAGTTCCATTTCCATCTGTACTGTTATGACCAATGACAACAAATGTTAGTTAAACCATCACAAGCATATTTATTGCAGATCTAACTCAGTATCTATATAAGAGGTAAACAGTCCTCTCAAGAAAGAAGTATCCAAGACAAGGCACCCTTCCCTCTTCCTGTCCCCATACTCCTCATACAGTGTAGAGAGCCAGCACTCAAGTGGGCCTTTTCTTTTAATCTTTTTTCTTTGTTTTGCCCTTGGCTGGCACTCTTCCCTACGTAAAGAAAAAAGTGTGTATGGTGTGTGTGTGGTTGCCTAATTTTGCTGTCTTCCTCCTGGAGGAGGGTGTTGGCTTTGTCTATACATAGATAGATAGTTAATATCCCTGCACTTCAGTTTTAAAGATATTTTGTATGCTCTTATTGATATTTTCAGAAGTAGGGTAATGTGCTGTTATTGTGTTGCAGACAGGTACTGAGTGCACTTGTCATTAAGACACATTCATGTGTGGATGTATTTCTTGTGAGCTGCCATTTCCAATCATATACACACCTTCCATAATTGAATATCATCAGAAATTCTTCAAATCAATGAGACCCATTAATTTGATTAGGTTAAGTTACTGAAGTTATACTCTATTAGTTTAGGGTTAAAGTTAGTTATATGTAAGCTGGCAGAAGTTATCATAACACCTGGAAGCATTAAATACAATAAATGGATAGTTTGTTGCCTGTGTTTCTCCAAACCTAAGCAGGGTGTTTATAAAGGAAGGCAGGTGGGCATTACTGAGTGTTTGAGGGAGAGTGAATGTGAGGTATAGGAGGCTATGAAAGAAGTGGTGTAGTGTGCGGCAAATGATAAAAGCAAAGGAGTGGAAAAAAAAAGGGTGTGTTCTCTTAATGTCACCTAGGATGTGGATATAGATATACAAGAGTTTAATGGTTAATACTTTTCAAAACCAAGATGGTCCATATGTGATTTACACTCAAATTCTTGTCTATGTCATCAAGGGGCTTGGGAGATGGACTGCCTCCTACATCAAATAGACCCATTAGTAAAGTGACCACTAATATTCAATGCTTCACTACTGGCTTTCATAAAGCATAGCAATGTAGGCTTTCCTATCCAAAAATGGGGAGGGAGGGGAGAAATAATACCTTGCAAGCTTAGTTTATTAATTAACACTGCTGCCTTATTGTGCTTGCCTAAAAATCTCTTTTACTTAAGTACCTTAAATAGGCTTATGCAAGAAAAGCCAGTTTTACAAGTGCACATTACAAGTGCCATTACAGATTGTTACACCTTATCATTGTGAATATTTCTATCCCTAGACACACCTTCCATACTTGAATATCAACACTGGAAATTATTCTTCAAATCAGTGTATCTTAAGTGACATTGTTAGTTTAGAATAAGTTAGGTCACTGGAAATTATTCTTCAAATCAGTGTATCTTAAATGACATTATTAGTTTAGGATAAGTTGGGTCACTTAAGGTTGCTAGGTTGAAGTTAATGAAAATTGCTTGCTGACACAACAGTTGCTGCTTCCTTTCCTCATCTGTGGTGGCTGTGGTACATCCATCATGTCAGTAATAACCAACAACAAAACGAAATAGCAGTATATGCGACTACACGTGCGTGGGTCATATGCTGTTTGTTTAAATCAGGTGAAGTGGAGTCAGTGGACAGACACTATCATTGATTATGCTCGCCTTCAAATATACCTAAATTTCATATACTGTTAATCTTATTAATACAAAAATGCCTCAGACATGTTTATTTGTTCAAATCATTGTAACTGGATTAGTTTCAGTCCATAAGTTTCACCACTATGTTGCGGCTGGCATCCCTGCACTAAGTTGAGCTAATGATGAGGGGTTACCGAGCCATAACTTTGCCACCTATGTCGTATCATAGCTACAATCGCTTATGTCATGACTTAAGTCTCGCTAATGAAAGTTTTATAAATATGGGCCCTGGTGATTAATACAATAGTCATCAAGAAGAGGAAGTAATGCATATTCCTGCCATTTTGAAGCTCATAAATACATGAAACTGTGCAGAACAGGGATTGTGAATTTTGCCATGATACTAACATACTTAAGTGAGGGAAATGACCGCCACCCAAGCCCTTTATGTTGAGGCTTGTCAGTGATGCACCCTCCACTATTAATAGCTCAAAACCTAATCTTTTCCTTATAGTTCGGCACATACAGTAACAGGAATGAGTTTTGACAAGTAGCCGCTGGAGCGTGGATGGCACTAGGAAAGCAGCAAGTTTGTTTATGGTTTGATGTTGATAGGTTAACCTAGCACCTACAGTGAAAAATGACGAAGTGATATCAATTCATAATGATGGTAAAAGCAAATTATTTAATATTAAACCACTGAGTAGCTAGGAAAAT
>NC_059295.1:1125444-1387944 GCF_017591435.1 Portunus trituberculatus
TTATTTGCATCTAAGATGAATAATTTGAAATATCTAAATGTAACTGAACTCAAAATAAAAATGATATCTGAATGAACAGCTACAATATATCAAATATGAAGGAAATTTAATTCATGGGAATGTAATATAGTGGTAGGCTGGGTTATGCCTGTCTCAGTATATGCCCAAACTAGTATAAGCCCATTTCTGATGCCTAGATTTTGCATCAGTTTGTGCCCATGAATCTGGCTTGTGCTTCAGCAAGCAATGACCTCACACCATTTTGTTTCTGTTCGAAGCAATACTATTTCCTTAAGTGTTTCTACAAAATGCTAGATTTAAGCATTCACGGGAATAAGTGACTGAGAGATACTGTTGGGTAAAGCAGATAAAGGAGGCTTGCCTGCCCCCTGTTGGAGCCCTAATCAGACATGGCATGCAACCATCCAAATTGACCAAAACTGTTGTCAAACAAGCACAAGACAGCACACAAGAACTAGACCAGGAGGTGAAGGAAGTGATCAGGCTAGGAAAATACAGTGAAGGGGGTAGGAGACCAATGAAAGTGAGAATAAGATCCCAGGTGGCAGTAGAGGAAATTATGGCTAGGAAAGGGAAGGTAGCCAATGATACTGAACACAAGTATATATGGATAAAAAGAGATATGAACCTAGAGGAGAGGGAAAAGGAAAAAGTGTTAAGAAGTGAAACTAAGGGAAAAAAACAAGAAACGGACAGAGATAGAGAAGAATTTTTACATGAGGGTTCTGGATATGAGACTAAAGAAGTGGTACCTACGAAAGAAAGAGGAGGTCATAGAGGAGGCAAGAAATTAAGAGACTTATAATAATATAGATGGGTTGATATCAAGCATGTTGGAGGTTAGGGATTATTTGAAAGAGAAAAAGCCGAATGTAATGTGCATCGTTGAAACAAAACTAAGAGAGCAGATCCATGTTAACTTTAAAGAGGAGGGATATAATAACTGAAGGAGAGACAGGAAGGATAAAAGGGGAGGAGTGCTAATAATGGTTCGTGATAATATACGTGTGGAGGATGTGCAATATGGAGAGGACAAAGTGCAAGTAATGGGAGTTACAATCAAAACAAAGGAATTGAATAAGAGAAATTATAGTGACATATGTGCCACCTAAGACTAATACATGAGGAACTGAAGAATATAAAAGATATGCAAAGAGGTGATTAAGTGCCAAGATAACAATATAAGAAGAGATAGAAGAATACTTTTAGTTAAGACTTTAACTGCAAAAAAGTAAACTGGAGACAGATGGAAGTAATGGATAATGCTGCCCAGTGGAGCAAGGAAGTGTTACAGTTGACTATGGTTAATGCAATGGATCAGTGGGTGGAGGAGTCAACAAGGTACAGGGGTGAAGAAGAACAATCGTTGTTTGACCTAATATTCACAAAGAAGCCAGAGCCCCCTCCAATCATACAATACCTTAGTCCAATGGGAAGAAGTGATCATGTGACATTAGAGATGCAAATTCAGGAGGAATATGGGATGTTACAGAAATTACTACAAAGGAGAGATTAAATTATGCAAGAGTGGATTTTGAAAATATTATGTACAGAAAGACAGTACAAGGGAAAAATGACATATTCCTACAGAAGTATAATGGAGTAAAAAAATTTGTAAAGAGTTAAGAAAAATACATGCTTGATACAATGCTAGATGCATGCAAGCTAAAAAGGCGAAAAGATAAAGCATGGAAGAAACTCATAAAACAGAGAAATGACAATAACAGACAGCAGTACAAGGATGCCAGTAATTAATATACTTGAGTGAGGAGAAAGGAAGAAAGAAACTTTGAGAAAGATGTGGTGAATAAAAGCAAAGACAAACCCAAACTTTTCTACAAGTTTATAGATGGCAAAACAAAGAACAGGGAAACAATTAAGAAAATAATTAAAAAAAGGGAAGACATACCAAACAGAGAAGGAAATGTGTGAAATAATGAATGAGAGCTTAACCCCTTCGTGCCGGATGTTAAAAAAGCCCACCTGTATGATATACGGGTGGTAGTGCCGCCCCGAGGGAAACTCGCAAGCTTGTCATACTTGTCGTCTTTGTGTATTATGCTGCTATTTTATAGTCACTATATCGCCTTCGAAGAGGAAAGTGGACGCTTCTCAGAGAGAGAGAGAGAGAGAGAGAGAGAGAGAGAGAGAGAGAGAGAGAGAGAGAGAGAGAGAGAGAGAGAGAGAGAGAGAGAGAGAGAGAGAGAGAGAGATAACATTTGCTAATATTTTAGACACAAGTGGGACGATGTAGCTTATCTTCGAGAGGAAGAGGGGAGGGAAGGAGAGGGAAACAGGAGGAGAGAGAGAGAGAGAGAGAGAGAGAGAGAGAGAGAGAGAGAGAGAGAGAGAGAGAGAGAGAGAGAGAGAGAGATTAGAAAATTTGTTGTTTTGTATGTGTGTGTGTGTGTGTGTGTGTGTGTGTGTGTGTGTGTGTGTGTGTGTGTGTGTGTGTGTGTGTGTGTGTGTGTGTGTTCACAGATGTTACAAGGCGGACGCATGTAACTTATCTTCGAGAGGAGAGGGGAGGAGGAAGGAGATGGGAGGAGGGAAGAGAGAGAGAGAGAGAGAGAGAGAGAGAGAGAGAGAGAGAGAGAGAGAGAGAGAGAGAGAGAGAGAGAGAGAGAGAGAGAGAGAGAGAGAGAGAGAGAGAGAGAGAGAGAGAGAGAGAGAGAGAGAGAGAGAGAGAGAGAGAGAGAGAGAGAGAGAGAGAGAGAGAGAGAGAGAGAGAGAGAGAGAGAGAGAGAGAGATGGGAACAGTCTATGCCATTGGGTAATTTTAGATACAAGGCAGGACGCATGTAGCTTATCTTTAGTGATTGGTGGAGACAAGGATGGTGGGAGGAGCACTAGGATTTCAAGGACAGCATACGGCGTGTGTAGTTGGTATCGAACACACTATACGGGACAACTGAACTGAAGAAAGCTCAGAAAAGAAATATGAATGTCTACGTAGGCATCACCGTATTTGCAACTGGGGCTTCATGACGCCCACATAGGCATCACCGTATTGAAGGGGTTAAAAATGACGTTCACAGAACCTAGCAGGACATTACATTGCTAAGGATTACAAGAGATTGCAGTGCACACCATTTGAAGATTATTGGATAAGTTAGATGTCAGAAAAGCAATGGGGCCAGATGGTGTGTCAGGCTAAGTGTTAAAAGAATGTAAAGAGCAAGTACTGGATCCAATTTGGGAAGTAATTACAAGTTCAATAAATGAAGTGAAAGTTCCACTAGAATGGAAGAGCCAACGCAATTCTGATATTTAAAGGAGGAAAGGCAACTGAACCACTAAATTACAGACCAGTGTCACTTACAAGTGTCTTGGGAAGTTGTGTGAAATAATAATCAAAGAAAAATGGGTTAAATTTCTGGAAGAGGAGCAAGTCATATCGAACAGACAATTTGGGTTCAGAAAAGGGAGGTCATGTGTATTAAACTTATTAAACTTCTACTCGAGAGTTACTGCAGGGCTTGAAAACATAGATGGATGGGTGGACACAGTATACCTGTATATTAAAAAGGCTTCTGATAAAGTCCCTCATGGAAGACTACTTTGGAAACTAGAGAACATAGGAGGACTACAAGGAACTTTGTTAGAATGGACAAGAGATTATTTGAAGGATAAGGAAATAAGAACTGTGATCAGAGATACATACTCATCTTGGGGTAAAGTAACTAGCGGAGTGCCACAAGGGTCAGTGTTAGCCCCCATTATGTTTCAGATTTATGTAAATGACATTCACATTGTGGTAAACAGTTATATAAATTAATTTGCTGATGATGCAAAGCTGTTAAGAGTTATCAAAACCAGAGAGGATTGTCTGCTGTTGCAGAAAGATACAAACAAGATCTATAAGTGGAGTGGGAAGTGAAAATTGGAGTTTAATGCCAAGAAATGTCACATAATGGAACTAGGAAAGAGTAACAGAAGACTGGTATTGAACTATTTGATGGGAGAAGAACAAATAATGAAGACTAAAGAGGAACAAGATCCAGGAGTGATCATACCGGAAAATCTGAGCCCCGAAAAACACATAAGCAAGATATTTGGACTATCATATAAAATGTTGAGTAATATAAGTGTGGCATTTCATTACATGGACAAAGATATGATGAAAAAATCATCACAAGCATGATATGTCCAAGGCTAGAATATGCAGCAGTGGTGTGGTCTCCGAGCTCTAAAAAGGATATAAGAAAATTGGAAAGGATACAGAAGATTCCTACAAAGATGGTGCCAGAACTAAACGACCTAACATATGAAGAAAGACTGAAGATACAAGATAGAAGAGAATGTGGGGACCTAATAACAATATACAAGATAGTCAATGGCATTGAAAATATAGACAAAGAAGATCTGGTGCTGTTGACAGAAGATGGAAGGACAAGAGGACATGAAAAGAAGATCAGGATGAGGCAGTGTGTAAAGTATATTGGAAAATACAGTTTTCCACACAGAACGGTGGAACAGTGGAATGCATCGGATAATGAAGTTGTTATAGCACATAATGTGCATAACTTTAAGGAAAAATTAGATAAATGGAAATATGGAGATAGGACACTATGAGCCCCGCTCGAACCCTATACAACACAACTAGGTAAATACACTGAGAAAGTGTAGAAACTAACTTAGCATGATCATTACACCACAGACACACACTGCATCACATAGTTCTATACAGGTTGAGTTTATGGGATTTTTTTTAATATATATATATATATATATATATATATATATATATATATATATATATATATATATATATATATATATATATATATATATATATATAGGAGGAAAAATTGTCAAGGCCAACACCAGTTATTAGAGTATAAAAAAAAAGAGCCCACTGAGGTGCTAGTCCCCAAACTGGGCAAAAAAGTTTGCTAAATGCATTGGATAAATGTTTCGAAATTTCCCTTAACCCATATAGTGTTTAGTATATACATATACATACCTCCTTGAGAAGTGTTTAGTATGTGTATATATCTATATATATATATATATATATATATATATATATATATATATATATATATATATATATATATATATATATATATACAATTTTGTTTTTAGAGCTTTTGTATGTCCTTGAATTTTTTTTGCATTATATAAGATTTGTCACTAACAGTAACATAGAAGTTTATGACAAGTCAGGAATGAATCTTTGTATATATACATATATTTTTGGTTCATAGTTCTTATGGACTGAATACTTCAATAGAAACTGAAACATACTTAGGGCTTATTTTGCTTTTTCCATATGCATATGTCATCATATATATAATATCAAAGCAATAAAGTTAAACGGGAAAACTACAATATCGGAGAGGGATAAGAAAAAAATTACTATGACACAGGAGAGGGATAAAAAAAATGGCTATAAATATTTTGGCATGCTTGAGACATGAGGTGTTGTCACATGCATATTTAACCATTTTCCTGAATTAACAATTCTTATTTACCTACAGGCATTTGTGATTTATGAGGAATTTATCTATTACACACATTATAGAGTTGTGGAATGTGTATGTGAAGTAGAGAATAAAATAAAAAAAATAATATAAACATAAAATCCCTCTTCCTTAGTCTGACATCGAGCACTCTCAAAAGAGAAAATATTCAATAACAAGTATCATATGGTAACCACACTTCGGCTCATCACATTGGAATGATAGATACAATATGAAGCAATTTGTGATTTTTTTCTTTTTTTTTTTTAGATTATATGGGGGTAAATAAAATCAGTCAATCATGGGTAACACGGTAAATAAAAAAAACATCCCAAAAAAGTGAAATCTACCATGACATCTATTTCTATAACAAAAATAACACTATGGGTTAAGGATGTAAGATTTATAAGTGTGATGCTCATACATTAAAATTGTCAAGGCAGATTTACATTTTAAAATGGTGATGAGAAATTACCTATTTTTACTGAATTGTCAGAGCAGCAATGCAAAATGATGCTCAGATCAAGAACTGATACATAAAACAGTAATGAAACAAGATAAGATGACTGGACTAGGAAATATAGCTCTCACTGATGTAATGGCATCTAGAATGGCTATTATATAGGCCAAAATTATTAAAAGTAAAAATCTATACATAGGAGATATGAAAACAGGAACCTACAAATATGTATAATTCACCTGCATATTACAATTATGTAAATACAACCAGGTATGCACACACAGACACAAACAAATGTGCATACATATGTTTCTTGCTACATAGTCTATCCCTAACATATACATGCATATGTACGTACATATCTGACACATTCTTTCCATCACAATTCCAATCACCTCTACCTACATCGTGCAGGTGGAAGACATATATTTTCTCTAAAGAAGACACTTCGTACAGCTCTTCGTCTTATTGAACTGGAAAGAGGTCGAGCAACTTGTTTCACAAACAGAAAAGCAAGTTTGGCCAAAGGAAAAACAGGAGCCATGACAATTAGTTTACACCTGCAAAGAAAAAAAACTAATTACATTTAAAGAAAACAGGTGTTATTTTGAATGAATAAATACTATTTATGTGCAGGTATAAGTACTGCTCTTAAATTTTGCATGGCTCTAAAGTTATAAATTACATTTAAACAATGAATTTTTGTTTCATAGTAATTTTGCTTACAATTAAGAAAACATCATTTGAAAGATTTCTGGGAGAAAAGTGTATACAGTGGAATCTTGGTTCTTGAACATAATTTTTCCCCCCATAAGAATCAAAGTATAATGGATTAATCTGCTTCCAGACACTTGTCCACCCTGACTCACTTGCTTATGACAGATGCTTGCACTGCTAAGATGGCTGCTTCACAAAATTTTCCAGTTCAGAAATTATTATCCACAAAAGGATATATTGAATAATTCAGAGACATTGGTTAGACCATACAAGTATTTTCTTGGTCACTGATCCAGTGAGTGAAGCCTCACAGTGACACACAGAAGAGCAAGCCACTTACCACCAAAATGAAGGTGACCATAACACTTAGATATCTTACTGCTGGGAAAAGCTACAAGGAAATTGCAGTTATGTAGTAGTAATGACATTGGGGGATCATCAAGATAGCATAAGTGGCTCAGCATTGCTTCTGGGATATGTTCTGTGGGGAGGTTTCTCCCTACCCCTGTACCTCCATTCAGTTGGGACAGCTGATCAGTTGTTGGAGATAAAAAGAAATAGCTGCCAACAGGAGACTCAAAGCAGCTGTGCTCTTCTACGTACAAAAAGCTTACTAACGGCCCTGTACTATTAGATGTGGAAATTATTCAAAGAAGAAAGAAGGTTAAGGAGGCAAGAGAAGAGAAGCCACAGTCTTATATTGATTTCTTTATCTACAGTACTCCTCCCATTCAAAAGAAGTGTGCTACATCTTGGGAAATTGAGCCTCCACTAACCACCAGTGACATCATCTCCCCACAAAACTTTTTCCATTAGCTTATGTAAACCTCTCTAGATCACTGAAAAATATGTGTTTACACTGGGGGTCTTCAATGGGATCACATTTAAGTTACTTATTTGAAAGACTGAATTACTATTTTTACTGTCTCTCCTCTAAAATGAAAAAAAAAGGTATTTATAAAAACTATGTAAATTATTAATAAATAAGGTTTTTATTTTAAATATTTGAAATCAGTAATTTTGTTCCAGAACTGTATTATGGTAGGGCAACCAAATCAATAATGAGTTAAATATTTTGTATAAAAAACAATATTCTCAAAAAGGGTGTTCAGTAACAGAGGTTCCACTGTAGTATATCATAAATTATTATATAAATATAATCCTGAACCATATTTAGTAAGAGACTTCCGTTGTGTTTCTTGTGTCATGAAATTACTCATTCCATATTCTCTCTATACTGGCAAGACAGGATGTAGATGCATAGAAAGCTACATTTCTAGAAGCTGTAGTAGTATTATCAAACTACTTGTCCACATGTCAAACTAATATCCCCGTAAATAAGGGTACAGTAAAAGTCCATTAATTTGAACACCGATAATTCAATTTTCCAACAGTTAGAATTTTTTAAGGTTGAGTGAAAAAATAAATTTTCATGTCCACAATTAGGTCCATGTGCAAATTCGAACAGGGTATCATAAGCACCCTAGCAGCAAGGAATGGAAGTAGACCGAGCAATCCAGGAACCAATAATTTGAGTATTCACTGAAGAACTCAAGATGCACCTTTGGCTAGCGGAAGTGTCACAACCAGTTCCAGAACCAATCTTGTAGGGAAGTGGTAGGGCGTGGCTGCTGAATACCAGTCTCAGCAAGCTGGCAGTAAAGCCTGGTATTCACCAGCCCGTACAATGGTTCCAAAGGGAATCAGTAGAGACTGGCTGGTAAATACCAGTCTCAGAACTGTCAGTGTGCTGCTTGATGATTCCGGGATTCATCTAGATTACAGGCAGAGATGATTACTAATAACTGATTATCAGTCCCAAGGACCAAAAGATGCAGGGACTGCAATGGATAATAATAAATATGCTTATGACATACAGGCTATTGATGTTGCTGGTGAAAAACAATACAAGATCAAGATGCAGCTGACGTGCACAGAAAACTATTCATTTAGTAAAATAGCCCATATCATATGAGGGGTTCAGAGTAGTAGAGACATAAGCGCCACCCTGGCCGACTTTGAGGTTTAAATAGTATTTTCTTTGTTTCGCCTTCAGTTTCCCAAATCTGCAGGGTCCAAGTCAAAATTTGGCACGCAACATGGTCGAAATTCCCATTCTTTGGAAGGGTACGCATGGCCGTGCGGTCGTCGACAAAAAAAAAATTCTCGCACTCACTCAATAATGGTGTATGTACTTGAGCAGGCAATGGGAAGCCTGCATTTTCACCTTGACATGTCTAAGCAAGCTGTTTGTCTCACATCTGTGCCATCAGAAGTGTTATGGCAATAAGGGTGAAATTCCGCTAGTAGTGAAGGCATTAACCCTTTCAGTGCTCCGGACCACGATCGTGGCTTTGAGGGAAATGCCTCCTGTCCATGATCGTGGTCCCATATTTGACGAGTCACAGAATTAAACCGCGCGCCTTCTGGCTACTGCTAGTTGCCAGATGACATTCTCCCATTCTCCCTCGACTCATGGGACGCACATCAGTTGCATGGTAAGAAAAATATAGTCACAATGACATCCACACAGCACAGTAGAGTATCAGATGCCCCTTTTTTCAGTGAGTGGTGCACGTTTTGTCCACAAGATGCGCTGCTGTATTCAAAAGCCTGTCAGCTTGCATGATACGGCAGGGCTTTCAAACTTGGAAAAAATTACCTTGGTAAAATTTCATTAAAGCAAGTTTGGTGTTCGTTATATGAGCAGATGGTAGTAAAAGGAAACATTCGTTGTAGCGAAATTTCGTTGTGTGAACGTTCATTAAGCGGAGATTGCCTGTATATACAGTGTTCCCCCCGCCACTTCGTGGTTCGTGGCCTCAGTGCATCACGAGGTTTTCAAAAATATTCATCAAAAAACAACAAAAATAAAAAAAAAATACAGCCATATCGGCAGCCATATTGCGAAAAAACACATTATTTCATGTTGATGAGAGAGAAGGTTTCCCAGCATGCCAAACAAAGAGATGAGTTGACTCAGAGGCTTTGTACATACACACAGGTACTCATACAAGGCGTGTGATTGGTTCCCGACGCAAGATCGACCAATGAGAGCATGAGTGAATTTATCCCTCGAGCTGATTGGCTGTACATCATGGCAGCCTCACCCAACATCTTCCCTAGTTGTATCTTGCCAGTCTTGTCTACACTGTCAACTGTCTCTCATACTGTATCTTAGTGTTGTGTTCGCGATAACTTTTTTTAGTTTAAGTAGTGATTCGTTAAGCCCTTACAATGCCGCCTAAGCATTGTGCCCCTGCAAAAGCTTCCTCTAGTGAGCCCAAGAGGAAGAGGAAGATGATGAACATCAGTGAAAAAGTGAAACTTTTGGATATGATCAAAGAGGGCAGAAGAGGGTGAGTGTTACGTATCGTATGAGAGAGAGAGAGAGATAGAGAGAGAGAGAGAGAGAGAGAGAGAGAGAGAGAGAGAGAGAGAGAGAGAGAGAGAGAGAGAGAGAGAGAGAGAGAGAGAGAGAGAGAGAGAGTAAATGTATAATTACTGTATAAGGTTTTATAATCAAATAGATTTAAGCAAAATACTGTATATGTAAAGTATAAATACTGTTTACATATTTTAAACATTCACGTACCCACATACACATACACCAAAATTCCTAGGGGGGAAAATCCTACTTAGCGGTTTTTCACCTTTTGTGGGTGGTTCTGGTATCCATTAACCACGATAAACGAGGGATCACTGTATACCCATTACAAAATGATTTTAACAATGACAGCAATTTTCAAAGATTTACTGTTTTGGGGGAGAATTAACTCATGTACTGTCATTCCAACACTGAGAAGTGTTGCACCCACTTATGTGATAAGATTGGCAAGCACTGAGGAAAGCCAAGCTCCTCCATCCCAAAATCATGATTTCCCAAGGCTCACCCAAGATCGTTGAGAACAAGAGGTAGGGATAAGTTGTTTTGTTGGTCAAAAAAGTCTTAACTCAAAAAATATTCACTTGTGATGGAAATAAAATATGCCATCAATTATTTCACTACATTTCTCACCAGAAAAACATGAGTCACATAAGAGATTGGAACCATGCTTGGGTGAAACTGCAAATTGACTAACTAACCTAAAATTAATCTATTTCTGATACCATGTGTTGATTTTCAAAAGCATTAATATGAGTGAATAATAGCCAAGCATGCAAAAAAACTTCATAAATGTGAAGTACTGTGAGTATACTACCACAACATGTAGTCATGTCATGTGTTATGGGCAAGGACCAATAGTAAACATTAACCCTATTTTGAATCAATCTTTTAATTTTAATTTTCATTGCAAAACAGTACTTTCAGAGGGGAAAGGAGATCAGGTTAGGGGATGGGGAGTAAGCCTGCAGATTTGTTCAAAACTGGTCGAAAACTACCAAAAAACAATTACCAAAATAAATTAATAAAAATTACAAATATCCTGATTGTTTGGTCCTATATATGGGACACTTCCCAGTTGTTTCTCACAGGTAAGTAACTCACATCATTGCTGACTTGATGAACAGCATGAAATTTTGGTCAATTTGCAGTTTCACCCAACCATGGAATCTGTGATATGGCTTACATTTATCAGGTGAGAAATGTAGTGAATTGATTGACTGTGTATGTCATTTCCATTGGAAATTAATATTTTTCAAGTTATGACCATTTTTTTGGTAAATTTATAGTTATATCAACAGCTCACTTCCAGACTAAACTATTTTCTTCCGGTAGATTTTGACCTGTTTTGAATTAATCTGTATTTTGTTTATGTTGCAAATCGGTGTTTTTTTATTACCCTCTTCCTTCCCTTACGAATCACTACCACCAGTGCTCACCACTGGCTACACCACCCTATTTTAACTTATTCATTTAAACAAAACTAACCTAGCCCTAACCTAGTTGAGGTGACACGCACCACTGATATGTATTCCTCAGAACAAAATTAACTTTATCTAACACAATTAAACTAATGAAACCAAAGCAAACTCGCTTAACCTGACTTGCAAAGCTAAGAAATTAATATGAAGTCATTACCTTGTTTCTCTTTGTAAAATCTGGCAATACAATGAAAATAATCAAGGCAACACCCTACCTGTTAAGAATTTTTCTATAGACTGATTCAAATAGAGTTGTTTCTCTCCAGAAATCACTCTGATTGGCTAGGTTTATTAGTATGTATTATTTCTATTGGTCAGTGGCTACATGCTCAAACAAAAGAACCAATCACTGCCATTCATTTCACGCATGCACAAATAATGTGACAAAACGCACACACGAAAGAACACACATGAAAAAACTGAAAACACTATGATGGCAGAGGCAGCAGCAACCACTGATTTGTTTATGTTGAGCAGCATTGCTAAAGCTACATTTTCGGCTGTATCTACTACATCATAACCTCTAAGAGTAACTAACTAATTCCAACGTAATAACCTTCTAGCCAAGGGAGCTGTGTCCCCCCAGATCTGCCCCCACCACCAGGGTACTTATAAAACCAAATATTATAGCCTCAATTTAATGCTTCTCAGAAGATTGTTGGTTAGGTGAAACTAGAAATTGTCCAGTAGAGCCACCTCCCAATTAGAAGATTATGTTAGATTTAGTTAATAACTTTGAATTCCTAAATCTAAATGTGAATGATTCTCACAATAAATTTATCTCCATAGTGTCTGACTTAGGAAGATCTTTTGCTCCACAGAGGCCTTGACATTCAACTTCGAGGAAGTTGTACAAAGCATGGGATTACAAACCCTCTAAAGAACTTATTAAGAAATAAAATAATAGTTGGTCTCTTTACAAAGAACTTACAACACTTCATGGTAGAAATTCCCTCCCTGCTGTTGAAGCATTACAATCTTTTCATAACATGAATTTTGAATACAGAAATTATACAACAAAAAGACAGATAGCTTATGAAGAACACATACAGGCAACCCTTGCTTAATGAACCTTCACACAACGAAATTTTGCTACAATGAACGTTTCCTTTTACTACCATCTGCTCGTTTAACGAACACCAAACTCGCTTTAACGAAATTTTATCCAGGTAATTTTTTCTAAGTTTGAAAGCCCCGCCGTATCACACAAGCCGACAGGCTTTTGAATACACCAGCGCCTCTCGTGGACAAAACGTGCACCACTCACTCCCCCTAGTTCAAAACAATAACAGTGTCAGCAGCAGCTCGTCTTCCCTCATTCAACATGCCACCAAAACACCCTGCAATATCGCCTAGCGTTGCTAAGAAGACCAGGAAGTCTCTTACTCTCGAAGTGAAGCTGGATATTATTCACAGACACAAGAGAGGCGAGAAAACTAATAGCATTGCTCACCACCATGGCTTGACTCCATCTACTGTCTCTACTATTTTTAAGTCAGCAGAATCTATTAACCCGTACAGCGTCAGAGACATACGAGATATGTCGGCTACTCTGAGCGAACCGGGCGTCAGAGACGTATGAGATATGGCGAGCTTCCTCGTGTTTTCGGAGGTATTGCGTCCTCAAAACCTACCATTATACTGCCATCATGCACTGTAGACATTGCTCATGCTGCCTCCTCGTCCCTGCTAACATGAATGCTTCCTGTATTTATTTATTACATATCTGAACTTTAGCAGTTTCTGCTGCCTTTAGCTCGGTGTAGCGGGAAACTGACGCCTCAACTCCGCTAATATGAACGAAATGTAATTTCCATTACTTACTCTTACCATTTCAGATGTTTTTGGTAACTGATATATTGTGGCAGTGAAAACTTTGTATAACATAAATAATAATTTTTCAATCGCTTTGTTATAAGGAAATACAAGTACATATTACTCTGAAAATATTTGCACCGTGAAAGGCAACACTCCCTCGCAATATCTCGTGTCTATTTTTAGCCACAAGCACTCCCAAACAGCAAAACATGACATGTTGTTTTTCTTTCAACTCAGGAACGATATTATGTATGTGTCCAACTCGGGCATCGACTGGTGAGAAACGAGGAAGCGAATAAACTAGTCACATATTGCTAAGTCGCTAACCTTAGCGCAAAACATCTCGCACCAATTAATACTACTTCCAGTCAGTTCTGGGAGGAATGACTGTCATTTTCATTTGTTTCACGTCATTTAAGACTGGTTTAACAAATTTTTTAAAAATCCATGATGTGGCCAGCACTGGCGAAATCACAAAGTCTCAGATCTGCTGATGCTGTACGGGTTAAGAAGGCTGGTGAGACCATATCTTCCTTGCAAGCTAAAAGAATCACCTGAACTTGTGACTCTACAATGGATAAGATGGAAAGCCTTGTGGAAATGTGGTACATAAGTTTTGTATGTAGTACAATGATGCGCCTTTTGTTTACATTCCACAGGTTGCCATCTAGTGTCTTTCCCGCTCCACTCTCCCTCTCTTCATAAATTTAATATCATCAACATTATAAAGTTACTTACATACATACATTAGTGTACATTATAATGACTTAAATTAAACTGCCTAAATGTTTAACTTCATAATTTTTACTTTCATTAAACCTATCACTGTACAGGCTACCCCCGTTTAACGAAGGGGTTACGTTCCTAAAAAATACTTTGTTAAGCGAAACTTCGTTAAACGAACCGATTATAACAAGTTTAACCCCTGATTTGAACTTCAATTGAGAGTAAGCAAAACGAGAGTGCATCATAGTACAGTAAAAGTTTTAATGAAAGTAAAAATTATGAAGTTAAACATTTAGGTAGTTTAATTTAAGTCATTATAATGTACACTAATGTATGTATGTATGTAACTTTATAATGTTGATGATCTTAACTTTATGAAGGGAGGAAGAGTGAAACGGGAAAGACACTAACCGCAACCTGTGGAATGTAAACAAAGTGCATCATTGTACTGCATACAAAACTTATGTACCACATTTCCACAAGGCTTTCCATTTTATCCATTGTAGAGTCACGAGTTCAAGTGGTTCTTTTAGCTTGCAAGGAAGATACGGTCTCATCAGCCTTCTTAATAGAGTCTGCTGACTTGAAAATAGAGACAGTATAATATGGAGTCAAGATGATGGCCAGCACTGCTATAGTTTTCTGGCCTCTCTCGTGTCTGTGAATAATATCTAGCTTCATTTGGAGAGTAAGAGACTTCCTGGTCTCCTTACAAACACTAGGCCAATTGCAGGGCATTTTGGTGGTAAGTTGAGCTCGGGAAGACAAGCTGCTGCTGAGGCTGTTATGTTTTGACTGAGGAGTGAGTGTTGCGTGTGTTGTCCACGATAGGCTTGATCTTGATCTTGATCTTTATTCTATAAGTGTCCCAGGATTTTTCTTGAGGCAGGCCTTAGTACCAGCAGCTCCTGGTGTATTCAAAAGCCTATCAGCTTGCGTGATATGGTGGGGCTTTCAAATTTGGAAAAAAATTACCTGGATAAAACTTCGTTAAAGCGAGTTTGGTGTTCGTTAAACGAGCAGATGGTAGTAAAATGAAACCTTCGTTGTAGCGAAATTTTGTTGTGTGAACCTTCGTTAAATGGGGGTTGCCTGTACTTTGTTTACTCTCAATGGAAGTTCAAGTCAGGGGTCAAACTTGTTTTAATTGGTTCGCTTAACGAAAATTTGCTTAACAAACTTTTTTTAGGAACGTAACCTATTTGTTTAGCGGTGGTTGCCTGTACTTGAAAGTTATTCTACAAAGCCTAAGCTCTTTCATGGTTATATAAAAGGGAAAAGAGTTGGATGCCCCTCAGTTGGTTCCCTTGGCAATATTGACAATCTGGTTTCTGATCCCAAAGATATGGCTGATCCTTGGTGCCTCCTTTGCCTCTGTTTACACCACACCATCTGGACTCCCACAGTTTCCGCATCAGATCCATGATGGATCTTTTCAGCAAATCCATTTTATAGTCAATGACATTTTAAAAATATTGAACATTGACATATCTTCTGCAAAAGGGCCTGACTTTATACACCCAACAATGCTAAAAAAAGAAAGTGTGAAAAATTTGGCTTATCCATCTTTTCACAATCTATTACCAGTGAAATTCCTGCCATTTGAAAAAAAATCCACTCTAGTTCCAATATTTAAAAAAGGCAGAAGACCAGTAAGTCTTATATCGGTGTGTTGTAAAACTATAAAAAGGTTTATTGTGGTAAAATCATATGAGCATTTGGAAATAAATTCTATACTTGTCAATAAACAGTTTGGTTTTCGATGAGGCAAGTCTGTGGGGGGGATCAGCTTTTGCTAACCTATGATGTCGTGACTCACTGGATAGACAAGGTATATATGGTTGATCTCATACTTTTTTTTCTAAGGCTTTTGACACATTCAACCATTAGATTCTTCTTACTAAACTTTATAATATAGGCATTGATATTGATATTCTTTCTTGGATAAAGGCTTCTCTTTCTCACAGATCGATGGAAGTAGTTGTGGGTAGACAGCTCAGTTCTTTGTTTCCAGTAGTTAGTGGGATACCTCAAGGTGCTGTATTAGGTCCTGTTCTCTTTCTTATCTACATCAACCACAATGAAGCTTCCTTAATATGTAACTTTAAATTATTTGCTCATGACTTTAAATTATATTTCTTTATACAGCCTTATAATCTCTCCACTATATTACAAGACATTAGCACAGTTCAAAGGGATATTAATTCTTTAATTACAGTTGCTGAATCCTGGGAGCTAAAATTTAATGCTAACTAGACCAAGTGTATAAATTTTACAGTTAATCTTTGTCAGATTTATTATCTGGGATCCTATTCATTATATATGATAAAAGGTAAACCATTACACTTGAGCAACATTGCAGTTGATTTAGGTATAACTATAAAGCCATCATTAAGATTTCACATTCACATTCAATCCTAGGTGTCTAAAGCTTTTAGACTAGGAAACCTGCATCTGAAATCCACTCTATGCCAGTCTCCTTCCTTCATGGTTAAGCTTTTTATCATTCATATACGTCCTCTACTTGAGTTTGGGTCCCCGGTCTGGAATACAGGTTGCTTCATGGATTTGACTCTTTTGGAATCTGTTCACCAACGTTGGACTAAGTGAGTTACGGGCCTTGGTAACATGTCTTATGGCCAACGTCTCAAAACTCTAGACCTGTATTTGGTCAATGGGCACTTGCTACATGCTGATTTCATCAAGTGCTGGAAGATCTTTCATGGAATGTTTGGTGTTGCTCCTACTAATGTTTTTGTCATGGCCCCTCTGAGAAGGATGTTGAGAGGTCATAAATTTAAGATATCTGTTCCCCATTCATCCTGTGAGGCCAGACATAGATTTTTCTCAGTTTGAGCAGTCAGGCATTGGAATGTTTTCCCTCCTGAGTTAGCTGAAATAGACAACCTCAGTACATTTAAAAGGGGACTCAATGACTTTTAGGTGATGAACTATCTGACTATAGTGAGTCACTAACTGCCATCACATTTTATTTGTCTTCGCCTATGTGCTTATAGCACACTATCCAGTCATGCCTTCATCCTTTTTTTTCATTCAGTTTTTCTTTTTTTGACTGGCATGCTAGTCACTGTGGGGTAACCAGGTAAGAACCCTAGGGAGAGCATCCATGGGGTGGGGGGGGCAGGCCCCGTCTAATTTATTACGTTGGGTTTAGTTAGTAACCCTTGGAGGTAATCTGGAGGAGGGAGCAACCCCCTACCTAAAAGGTTTTACACTTGGGTTTGTTCAGTATCTTCGGGGGTTGTCCTGTTTCCTTTGACCTGACTAAACATGACATTATGACACAGGTAACCATCCTAGACGGCTGCCCGACTCAGCTTGTCGATGCTTTACGCCTCCCAGTCCCAAACCTGGCCATACGCCTGAAATTTTGTGGGCCCCTCCCTGAAAGGGTGGCCATAGGGAACATGGTCTATCATATTAGGCCCCACAACCTCCCAGTCATGCACTGCACCTGCTGCCTCCTGTTTGGCCACGGCAATATTTCCTGCAATGGGTGTGCCCGCTGCAGGACACTGCTGGGTGTGTCAGGGAGGACCACTGTTTGTTTTGTGGTCCCAGCCCACCGCCCCACCTCTAAACACTGCCCGGCTCGCCTCCAGGCAGTGCAGCTGCAGGACCTCTAGCATGACAGGGCCTACTCCCTCTTGGACATCAAACAAAAATGAGAGGCATCCTCCTGGGCATTTTTCACCCACCAAAACCTGCACCTCAAACACACTCACCCTCCAAGACAGGACACCCTCATCCTCCTCCCCTACACCTCACTCACCCTTGCACACCCAGAACCCCTACCTGTCCCCATCCTTGCTCCTCATCCTACACCCATCCAGGCTCCCGTTCCAGCTCCCATCCTTGATCCTACCCCTGCTACCACCAAACCCCTGAGCCCCTTCTGCTTACATGAATTATTTTTCTGTATGTGTCTAGCATATTTTAGCACGGCTTCCTGCCATTTGAACACGTGCGTGAGCCCTTCCCCCCGAACCCCCTCTCACTGGGCACGCTGCTGCTTCCTCGCCGGAGCGTCCCCATCCATCACTTGGCTATGAGTCACAATGGCAGGAACGCGTCACCGCTCTCTAACTTTCGCTGAGATTGATGAGCTTTTATGTCATAGATTATCATTTATAGTGTAAATAATGTGAAGGAAGCCAAATGGTACTTGTAGTGTTAGACAAAAAAATATAATTATTTTGTAATAAAACTGCTTCATTTAAAAAAAAGGAAATTAACTATATATGAAAACATGCAACTGTCTTAGATAATAAGGACCCATAATACACTTACTTATCGTAGATTATCATTTATAGCTCTTAAAAGGTCGGTAAACAACAAAAAATCAAGAAAAACAAAAAATCGTACGTCTGGCAGCACCGCCCAGTGAGCCAAGTTTAAAGCCCCAGCAGGACATTTAAAAATGCCGATTTTGAACTTTAACTTATTTTTTTTTTTTTAGTTTTGTGATCATTTTCATACATATGGAACAATAAACAAAAAAGTGATTTTTGGTGACCAGGATGAGTATATGTGATGTAAAGGTATGTTGACCTCTTATGGGTTAATGGCCATCACAACTTCTGGGAACCAACCAGAGAAATCGTTCAGGCATGTCACTCTCGAGTTTTCTGGCGGATAGTGATTCCCTCTCCCTTCTCACACCTCCTGGCCTCCCTACCAGGATTGACCCAGTTTCAGGGAACCCTTCCACCCAGAACTTGTTTAATAACCTGTGCCTGGGGAATGGCCCACTCCTCCTCATCACTATAACTACTGGCCCTTACATGGGGAGTGACCCTCTTCCTGTGATTATTGCTTTCCCATCAGTGCCACCACCCCCTCCCACCTCACGCAGACCCCGTTGGTCTTTCAAAAAGGGAGACCTGGTATCTTTTCAGACAGAATTAAATCCAATTGTCCCACCCATGACCCTCCCATCAGTTGACAAAATTCACTTCCTTACAAAAGTCTTGGTGACTGTGGGATCCCACAGTCACCAAGACTTCCTCCCTTTCCCGTTCCTTTTGAGTCCAATGGTGGTCTCGGAAGTGTGCAGCGGGCCTTCAGGCCAAGCGCCATGCCTTTACAGCATGGCAAAGGAACCCAACCCCTCCACTCCACCAACGTTTTCATTACCTAGAGGCCCAGTGCAAGTGTGTTATTCTTGATGAGAAATGCTCAGTGTGGGCCTTCTTTTGTGCTTCCCTGTCCTTTTCCACCTCAGTCTTCCGAGCCTGGTCTTTCTTCAGGAAGATGGTCTACCCACAACCCCCTTTCACCTTCCCGTTAACTAGTAACAGTGTCCTCCTCACCACTAATGCCCAAAAAGCCAAGTGTCTTGCCACCCACATCCACAAAACACTTGGCTTTCCAGATCCTGTGCCCACACCTGTGCTACCCTCTTCCTCACACTCCAGCCATGAAATTACCACTGCTATAACTCCCCAGGAACTCACCTCAACCTTACTTTCACTGTCCACTAAGAAGGCAATGGGTCGGGATGACGTGCCAAACGAGTTTTTTCAATGCCTCCCAGATGCTCTGCTGCAGCTCCTTCTGGACATCCTCAACAACAGCTGGTTGTCAGGGGTGTTCCCTTCAGTGTGGCATCTTGCCACCAGTATTCCTATTCCTAAGCCTGGCAAGGACTCGATGGTAACCTCCTCTTATAGACCTATTAGCCTCCTGTCTAACATTAGCAAGGTTTTCAAGCATGTCATTCAAAATAGACTAACCTGGTGGTTGGAACGCAAACACCTTCCACCACCCAACATATTCGGTTATCACCCTCACCGGGGCACCCTTGATGCCTTGCTGTTGCCAGAGTATCACATTCAGGAAGGATTTAACCACAAAAATTTAACTTTGGTAGCTTTTTTAGGTCTTAAGGGTGCTTTTGACTCCACCTCACACAACTCAATTCTTGAAAAACTTGCCCGCCTAGGACTCTTTGGTCCACCACTAAGTTGGGTTCAGTCCTTTCTAACAAATAGATCCTTCTCCCTGGCAACTGGTAACACTTACTCTAGGTCATATTCAATCACTAGAGGTGTTCCTCAAGGTTCTCCACTCAGCCCTCTACTCTTCAATGTCTTACTTTCTGACATTTTTCTCCTTTCCTGGCACACATGCACTTATCTATGCTGATGACATTTCCCTCCTTTGTTCTGCTTCCACTGTCCAAGAGGCTCAACTTGCACTTCAGTGTGGGCTTGACCTTGTCCACTCTTGGACTGCCTGTTGGAGATTGACAGTGAGTTCCCAGAAGGCTAGCCTTCTGTGCTTCACCAGAAGGAATATGCTCAACATTCCAATGGTCACCATCAATGGTTCCCCAATCCCTTTCAAATCAAATCACAAATTCCTTGGCCTACTGTTGGATAGCCCCGGCCTAACCTGGGCCTGCCACATACAATACCTTGTGACCTCATGCCTTAAAAAGCTACACTTAATGAAATCCCTGACTGGTGTCAAGTGGGGTGCAGACAGGCGTACTCTCCTCCATTTTTACTGTACTTATATCCAGAGTCGCTTGTACTACGGATGTGAGGTTTATGGAGCAGTCTCACAATCACTTCTCTGTAAATTGGACGTCATACAAAATTCAGCCTAACGTATCACACTGGGAGCATTTAAGTCCTCCCAAGTCTGTGCCCTTCAGGCAGAGGCTTCCTTCCATCCCTGTCACACAGACGCTCCACCTTTCTTATCCGGACCTACACCAAACTTGCCTCCTCCCCTAGGTATCATGCCCTCCACTCCCTCCTCCTTCGGCACAGCAGGGAGCCACTTCATGGCCCCTTGCCATATCAAGCCCACACACCCTTTCTAGACAGAGCCCTCTCCTTCTTTGCAACTCTCTGGGTGACTCCTCCCCCTTTCCTCATCCTCGAAAAAACTTCTCTGGGCCCTTGGTGCCCTCTCTCTTTCTCAGTCTCTCTGTCTCTTCACACATCCACACAATGGTCCAGACCCTATTCACCTTACTCCTCCACTCACGGTACCACACCCACTTCCACACCTACACCGACAGCTCCCGCATCACTACCCCGGCGCCCATCATCCACCACCTAGTGTTTGTTGCTTCACTCAGGTAACAAACATGAGGTGTACCTTAAATAGTTTATAGTATATCTGTAAGCTATTTTCACGCTGGGTGGTAACCTTACAACCAACCCCACCCTGTGGGTGGTTGGCCTCTCCCAGGGTGTGAGGTCATAAAACTTTGCCCGAGCTATTCTCTACATTCCTCCTTCTTTTCTCTATTTTCTATTTCATAGGAGTGGGTTTGCAGAGATTCCACAGTCGTGCATCCGACCTTCAGTCTCTGTGCCACTTCTCCTCCCTCTGGTTGATGCGACCCAGAACTTTTTTTTTTTTTTTTCTTCTTCTTTCCCTTTCTTTCTCGCAATCCCACGTTGTGTAGGCAGGACAAAGGGATGAATGGTGGCAGCGATTTTTTCCTTCTTTTCTTTTGCCACTGCTACTGTCAGGTCCCCATGTAATTGGCGACCTGGGGTATACCATAATAATTGCCTTGCCTGGTGTTGCGGCTCCTCCAGGTGGACCTTTTATTCCGCTGTGTTTTCTTTTTTATGGAGTTTCATTTTATTTAATTTTCCTCATTACCCTTAGTGGTGATGTTCACCCTAATCCCGGTCCTCGTAATAACTGTTGTAAGGCCTTATACATTAATATTCGGGGCCTAAAGGCCAACTTGCAAGACGTTGCAGTTGCGTCCTCCAAATATGATATAATTTTTGTTCAGAGACTCTTGTTTCGAGCTTCAGGCATGTTTCTGAGATTCTGATTCCTAATTTCAAGAGGCCTCTTCTTCTGAGGCGTGATTCTATCCCTAGAGCTCGGGGGATGTGTATATACTTACGTCCAGCATGCAGCGCTTCACGCATTACCAAATTTGAGTGTGGCTGTCATGAAATGATGCTGGTTAAAATTTGCAGTCGTTTTAATAACTACTATATCTTCTCTGTATATAGAAATCCCGATCTTGATGATTCTATTTATGACTGTTTGCTAAATTCTATGGCATCTATTCAAGAATCAGACCCTAAAGCTTCCTTTGTTTTTGTTGGTGATGTTAATGCACATCATCAGGATTGGTTGAACTCCGTTTCTCAAACAAATCAACATGGTCGGGCTGCTCTAGATTTTAGTAACCTCACCGGTTGTGAGCAGATCGTTCATAGCCCAACTCACGTCTCGGGTAATTGCCTTGATCTTCTTTTACAGACGCCCCCTCTGCAGTAACTTTGCAGGTCGTCCCTCCCCTTGGTAGCACAGACCACTCTGGCTTGTCTTTCAATATTCAAACTTCATTTCCTATTCCGGACGAGCCAATATCGCGGAAAGTATTTCTAAAGTCACGAGCCAATTGGACTGGTGTCATTGCCGATTTTAACAACATTGTATGGCGGGAAATTTTACATTCTGATAGTCCAATTGATTCCCTTAACAGTGTTTTACTTAACATTAGTGAAAGAAGAATTCCTTCTAAAATAATTCAAGTCGTCGCAAGGACAGTGCCTGGTTTAATGATGACTGCAGGCGTGCTCAGCGTGGAAAACAGGTTGCTTATTGTGAATGGTCCCGACTGCGTTCACCTGAATCATGGGAAAATTACGTTCGTCTGCGTTTATTTGCCCAACGCATATTCTAGCGCACAGGATGAGTACAACGAACACCTTAAAATGTTCTGATTGGCACCTCCCAACCACACTCATGGTGGTCAGCTTTAAAGCAATCACTCTTTGGTGTGGACTCAAGTTTACCTCCTCTGTCATGTACTGACGGTTCAATCTGCCATAATTCTAAGGACAAAGCCAATCTTTTAGCTTCCGTTTTAACTCGAAACAAAGTGATGAAGAGTTTGATCTGCCCGTCTTGTCCCCAGGACATTAAATTACATTCCATTGCCTTTAAGTCCTCCAAAATCTTAAGATATCTTAATGAGTTAGACTCATTCGGGGGTTGTGATCCTTTGGGTTTTCTGCCTCTTTTTTACAAAAAGATTGCTTCTCCTCTCGCTCCAAAATTGGCAGTTATTTTAGAGCTCTTTTTCGTAAGGGTTCTTTTCCGGTATGCTGGCGTACTGCAAATGTTACCCCTATTCCAAAGGGATCTTCATCCTCCATTCACCCCGGTGACTATAGACCCATTTCCATAACCCCGGTGTTATCTAAGATTTTGAGCGCCTGCTGGCCAAGCGTCTCAATCGTTTTTTAGATATTATTAATTTGTTGCCATCTAGTCAGTTTGGTTTTAGAAAAGGTCTCAGTACTTCTGATGCTCTCGTTTGCATAACGCACGACATGCAAGCTGCCCTTGATGCTGGTCATGAATCTAGAGTAATTTCACTTGATTTTAGTTCTGCATTTGATCGTGTTAATCATAGAGCCCTTTTATCGAAAGTTAGATCTATTGGTATTGGTGGCGCGTCCATCAAGTTCTGTCAGAGTTCCTAACGAGTCGAAGGCAGCGTGTGACTGTTGATGGCTGCCTTAGTTCTTTTAGTCCAGTTGTATCCGGTGTTCCGCAGGGAAGTGTTCTGGGACCTCTTCTTTTATTATTTATACATCTGACATGTGGTGTGGGATTGAATCTAATATGGTTGCTTATGCTGATGACACCACTATATATGCGACAATTCCTTCCCCACAGGATAGGCAGAGAGTCGCTAATGTACTCACTCAAGATGTTTCAAGGATTCTGTCATGGTGTGATCGGTGGGGTATGAAACTGAACCCGAGTAAATCCCATAGTATGGTTATTAGCAGATCAAGGACACCTTTCCCAGTTCACCCTGATATTGTTGTCAACGAAGTACCTATTCCTAATTGTTCGTCTCTGAAGTTACTCGGAGTCACCCTTGATCCCAAACTTACTTTTGAGTTGCACTTGCGTTCACTTGCATCATCAGTCTCATGTAAAGTTGGTTTGTTACGCAAATGTAGGCGGATATATTCCTCTGATGATATTGTAAGAAATTGCTTTTACTCTTTCATACTGCCTCATTTTGAATATTGTCACTCTGTGTGGATCTCTGCAGCAGAGTCTCACTTAAAGCTTTTAGATAGAGCATTCAACCAGATTAAATTTCTTCTTCCTAATCTTGAGATTAATCTTCGGCATCGTCGTTTGGTTGGATCATTGTCCTATTTCTTCAAAATCATGTCTAATTCCAACCACCCGTTGCATTGTCATTTGCCTGCCCCTTCACTACCAGCACGTGATACAAGACAATCCTTGATCATGAATGACCGGTCCTTGTCTGTGAATCGATGTAATACTTCACAATTTTCCCGGTGTTTTATCCCAGTATCTGCTAGACTCTGGAATACAATTCCCAACGAGATTGTTAATTCTAGTAACATTGAAGCATTTAAAAAACGTGTGAATACCTTTCTTCTCTCTGAACTCACTACCTCTTAGATCTCTACCAATCTTCCTATTCTGTTGTTCATTCCTGTTACTTCCTTTCACTTATCGGTGAGGTGCCGCCCACTGGGCCTTTGGGTTTATGCAGTTATGCTTTCCAGTGGGTCGCCTTCATTGACCTCATAATAATAAAAAAAAATAATAATAATCCGTCAGTGCAGCCATCTACATCCCCTCCAGGTCCCTTGCCACTGCCTGGAGGTTACCGGCCACTGCCTCCATCACCACAGCAGAACTGTTCACCATAAAAGAGGGCCTTCAATTTACCACCACCCTTGCTGCCCCTTGCTCAATAGCCCTCTTTTCAGACTCTATCTCTGCCCTCCAGATCATAAAATCCCACTGCCCACACTCCCACCACAACCTCACCCTTATCATCCATCACCTCATCCTCCACCTGACCTCCCTGGGACACATCATCCACCTTCAGTGGGTGCCCTCCCATGTTGGTGTCATGGGAAACACGATGGCCAACAGGGCAGCAGCAGTGGCATACACCCACCCCTCCCATATTGACTTAGCTACTGACCAGGCAGACTTCCTAACTGACCTCACGACAGCCTGCAGGCAACACTGTGACACAACATTGACGCTTTACAGCACACCACACTGGGGCACATTAGACAGGACACAAGACATCACTAGTGGACCTACTCACCCAACTGGGCACTGGACACAGCAGTCACCAGACTGAGGATTGGCCATCCCCGCCTCAATGCCCACTTGCACAGAATGGGCATCATCGACTCTCCCCACTGCCCCTGGTGCCCTACACAGCCTGACACCCCAGAATACCTGCTCCTGCACTGCCCTTGTCACTACTCACACTGTGTGGCCCTAATCCACTCACTGTCAGCTATTCACCCAAACAGGCCAACACTGACTGACCTCCTGGGTGGCTGCACAAATAAATACCACTCAGGCTTTCAAGATCCTCAACCTCACCAGGACCTTCCTGCAGAAATCAAATCAACTCCACTGTATAAAGCCTGAACACATCACTGCCGTATACTGCACCTTTGGGGCACTAGAGGCTGTGACACACAGCCTGCACGGCCCCAACAAACCCCCAAGAAGAGAGAGAGAGAGAGAGAGAGAGAGAGAGAGAGAGAGAGAGAGAGAGAGAGAGAGAGAGCTTTTTTTAGCTATAGTAACAGTGTACATCTGGGTAAAACCTGGCGACCGCTGGCAACCCCCAACCCGCACAGCTGAGATGATGGGATATCTATACTATGGTAGTGCCGAAATAACATATACCATCAATTATTTCACTACATTTCTCACCATCAAAACACAAGCCACATCACGGATTATATGATTAGGTGAAACTACAATCTGACCAAAATTTCTCCAGACGTGCACCCTCAACCTGAATTTAGTGTGCTTTACAATATTTTCCTAAGATTTAGGCACTTTGACTCCTTTCATTAGAGACTTACACTGGGCTGGTGGCATCAACACATACGTCCTGAAGAAGTGGCTGTTTTTGGCGCGATTCTTGGCAACGTTAGCAAGAGGTTTGGACACTTGTTTAATGACTAACGCGCCAAGTTTTGCCAGGGGAAATCCAACAGCCATGACCACTGTTGACGGCTGTGGCGGCTGTGCTGCTGTTGCGGCTTGATCTTGATCTTGACGCTACAGGTGACGCAGAATTTCTTCCGAGTCAGGGGCGGGATGTTCAAACGTTCGTAACGGCCGCTGCGATCACCTTAACGCTAAGTTTGTCGTAACCCGCGCGTAACTCGCCTAAGGTGTATGTTCGAAAGATCTTGGAGTCGTCGCTACGATTTTCGGACCGCCATATTTGCTTGTCGCGCTAAGTGTCTCGAGGAGCACCCTTACAGTGATCGTAGGGTGGTTTGTTTACCTCCCGTGGAATTATGTACCCACGTTGCCTTGTCAGAGATAACATAACATAACATAAATAATAGGATAACAAAGGGCCACCAGGGCCCATCTAGGTTATCCTGTATCAGTCGCACAGCGACCTCGTCATCAGTACTTAAAGATACACTTACAAGTACACAATACATTATAAATACTAATTCTGAATATTTGGCCCATTAACAGGGCTAAGTCCTGCAGCGAAATCCTCTACAATTTGTGGTCGCCATACATGGGGATCATGTCTTGTTTAACTATAGTAAATTTCTTATAAAAACTATCATGCAGTACTATACATAATTATAAATCTAATAAATTTAAGTGCTTATCTAATCTGTTTTTAAACATTGTCAAACTAGTGCTATTTACAACCGTCTCTGGCAATGCATTCCAGAAGTCTACCACCCTATGACTAAAGAAATATTTTCTTATATCTAACCTGCAGCCTTGCTTTCTAATCTTCCTGCCATGATTTTTAGTCCTATTTCCCTCCTCTAAGGTAAAGAAAGATCTCACATCTATGTAGTTTGTATCTGAGAACATTTTAAATAACTCTATCATATCCCTCTTATACATCTCCTCTCAAATGAAAACATGTTTAATTCCTTTAATCTATCTCTATACTCCAGGCGCTTTAATGCTGGTATCATCCTAGTTGCTCTTCTCTGAACTGCTTCTAACATGTTGATATCCTGCCTATAGTGGGGTGACCAGGCCTGTATGCAATACTCTAAATGGGGCCTAACATAGGAATTATATAAGCTACGCACCACTTCCTTACTTTTATAACTAACATTTCTATTTATAAAACCCAGGATCCTATTTGCCCTATTTCTTGCTTCTAAACATTGCTTTGAAAATTTCATAGTCCTGTCTATCACTACTCCTAAATCCTTTCCTTCCTCTACTGCCTCTAGCCAACATCCCTCCATCTCATAGTTAAAGTTTGTGTTGTCTTTACCTAAATGCATAACCTGACACTTTTCAGAATTAAACTCCATCTGCCACCTGTCTGCCCATGCTATCAGCCTGTCCAGGTCTCGTTGTATTCTGTAATTGTCCTTTTCACCCTGTACTGCACATGCTATCTTAGTATCATCTGCAAACTTTGATACTTTGCTACTAATTCCTATATCTAAATCGTTAATGTACACCAAGAAAAGAAGAGGTCCTAGCACTGATCCTTGGGGTACCCCACTAACCACTTCCTTCCACTCAGACATTGCCCCATTTAATACTACTCTCTGTTTCCTATCAGAAAGCCATTCACTAATCCAATCAACTAACCTACCCCTATCCCATGTAGTCTCAATTTGTACACTAGCCTCCTATGCGGTACCTTATCAAACGCCTTGCTAAAATCTAGATATATAACATCTATGCTATTTCCATCATCTAACTCCTTGGTAATATATTCTAAGATATCGAGCAAATTTGTAAGACAGGACCTCCCTGATCTAAAGCCATGTTGGGTATCTCTAATTAATCTATTCTCATTTAAATGCTCCCAAATACTACCCTTAATGATTTTCTCTAGTATCTTACATACTATACTAGTTAAACTGATCGGTCTATAATTATTCGCATCATCCTTCCTACCTTTTTTAAATATTGGAGTAACATTAGCTAACTTCCAGTCCTGAGGTATCTCAGCAAACCTAAGTGATCTTTCAAAGATTAACTTAAGTGCTTCAGAAATACTGTCTACACCCTCCCTAAGTACTCTGGCATGTAGCTCATCAGGACCACTAGCTTTCCTATCATCTAGTTCAAGAATAAATTTCCTAATAATTCCCGGTTTTATATCAATATTTTCTAAAGCTCTTAAACTACCCGTCGCACTGTTTGTAACAGGATTTCCTATTTCTTTCCGTAGTAGATACTGAAGGAAATTGTTCATTCAATAATTCTACTATGTCTTCATTTTGATCCACTACTACACCATCTTTTCTGAGTGGTCCAATCCTATCCTTATTTCTTTTATCACTGACCTTGTAATAACTATATAATTTTTGGGGATCTTTACTCCCAGCTCTAGCTAGTTTTATCTCTGCCTGCCTTTTACTTTTTTATAACCTTACTCAAATCATCTCTGACCTGTCTGTACCTAATCAAATCTACATCTTCCCACTTTTCTGCAACTCTCTGTATGCCCTCTTCTCTCTGATCTGGCTACCTATCTCATGAGTCCACCATAATGGCTTCCTGTTTCTCTGCCTTATATCTTTGTAAGGGATACACTGCATCACTATACCCTTTACTACAACCTTAAAAATATCCCACATCTCCTGTGCAGTTTTATTTCAAAAACTATCTTCCCAGTTTATCTCTCCTAATAACTGACGTAACCTACCATAATTGCCTTTCTGATAGTTTGGGACTCTAGTCTTATTCACTATATTATCCCTACTGGAATTAATGATAAATCTAATTATATGATGGTCACTGTTTGCTAAAGTCTCTCCTACCTCAACTTCCTTTAAACAATGCTCAATATTTGTTAGTACTATGTCTAAAACCTTCCTCCCCCTAGTAGGTTTATCTACCATCTGCACTAAATAGTTATCCTGAAAACTTTCCATAAACTTATTTTCACTAGCATCTCCTACCATCCTCTCCCAGTTTACTGACTTAAGATTAAAATCCCCTAAGATAATTGTCTGACTAGTACACCTATTTATCTCATCTACCATAAGGTTGTCTACCTCTGCTGACTGGTTAGGTGGTCTATAAAAAGCTCCTACTCTAATAACCCTACTTTTGTTTACTCTAACATCCAGCCATAAGGACTCTACTCTGTTATCTACCTTAATACCATTAACCTGACTGGAAATGAAGGATTTTTTTACATAAATAACTACTCCTCCACCTATCCTACCAATTCTCTGGTGTAAATACATAATGTATCCATCTACTTCATATTCTTTCCTATTTTCCTAAACTTTTCCTCATTTACCCATGCCTCTGTGACACATACAACATCTAAGTCCTCCTCAACTATATAACTAGGTAACTCGTCCTTCTTGTTCCTAAGACTCCTGGCATTTACATAAAAACATTTAAGTCCTGCTACCTTCCTAGATGCTGTCTCCTTATTTGGAATCCTAATCTTATTCTCTCCTATTTGCACCTGGAAATCTTTCCTAATCTTTTCACTATCTCTGTTTATCCTATCTAATTTATGTCTAGCATCTTTCTTCTGAAATGCATTTGCTACCTCACCCCCTACACTCCATTCCAACTCTCCCCTCCAGACATCCACTCAACACATCCACACCGATGGAGTTACAAGTTGTATTGCAACATGATGTTGCAGTAAACAGGGCCTGGAGACGTGAAATAAGATTTAGAGACCGAACAGATCCATTTGCTTTTAGTGATGAACACTTGTTGAGTTATTATAGACTCCTGCACTCCATGCAGTGCCATGTCATTTACAGGTGTTGATGACATTTAGATTTTATGCCAGTGGGTCATTCCAAAGTGTGTTGGCAGACACATATGGATTAACACAAGGATGTGTCAGCAGAGTCATCAACAGAGTGAAAGATGTGCTGTATACAGCGTCACATAGAGAAACACGGATTCCAAGAGGTATGTACTACTGTACTACTTCATATATGTATCTGGTAAGAAATAGTGCATGTAACATATATAGTACACTCCCAGATTTAAACTCAACCTAAATGTAAACTAACTTAACCAATTCACTCTAACCTAACCAAACCTAACTAAACCTAATCATTGCCACTGAACTATAGGAGACTCATATCAGAAGGGACTAATACATGATGGGAGTGCCTTTTTTTTTTTCTAGGAAACATATAGAAAAAGCTTTTAAGGAAATACTTGGTCATGCCTAAAATTATGTTTTTATGTTTTATAGATAAAATCTGCTGGTTCAGTATACTGTACTATGGAATATTAATTTCCTTTTGGGTAGCATGGTAGTTACTGAAACACTTTATAGATTAACATAACCTATAACTAAACCTATGAAAAGAAAACTAAAAGAAAACTTTTACACCTAATGGAAAAAGTAATAAATAAATAAATAAATAAATATATATATATATATATATATATATATATATATATATATATATATATATATATATATATATATATATATATAATTTGTTTATTTATCTATTCATGGACAAATTGCATTTATAATGTAGATGTTATGCCAAAGGGTAAATTTAGAAATGGTGACAATATTACTTACTGAATTACTGTACGTATAGCTTTTTACTTACCTAGTTTGTAATTTTTGTTAAATGTGTATAATATTATGAAGCAGTGAATATTAATGTAATTTACATCTATTTTGCATTGTGTGAATAAGCAACCTTTTCTTTGCATCAGGACTAGAGGAAGCCAAGGTAACAAAGAGAAAATTATATGGAATTGCCAATTTTCCAAATGTGATTGGCATCATCGATGGAACACACATCCCGATTGCTGCCCCACCAGTTGATGAAGAACTGTACATCAATAGAAAGAATTTCCATTCACTGAACATACAAGTTGTGTGTAATGCAGACTACATTTTTCAAGACTATTGCTGCCGTTTCCCTGGAAGCACATATGATTCATTTGTATAGGAGAACAGCATCCTCGACAGGAGATTCCAGCGGGGTGAATTCGGAGATGCCTTTCTTCTTGGTATGTTTTGAAGTGTGCATTCTTTATGTACTGTACTATACGTACCACTTCAGAAACTAGTCTGTCATTATGTGCATGCAAGTGATTTTTTTCTTCATTTAGTATTTTTTTTCATGTAATGATCAGCATCTGTGGTGTAATGTTTAGCACATTTCCATACCATTAGTATCATCATATTCACCTTGCTCAGCCCAGGCAGGAAAACTCCTACCCACTACATATTTAGCAACCAATAGCAACTGAAGGTTGTATTGAATGTTTTAATGCCCAGTAATGCCTGTGTTTAGCATGAAATGGCAAGATTTGTGGATGATTGCTGTTACTGTATCAATCTGGGTTGGATTTTGGTGCCTGGGTTTACTGTACAGCCAAAGTGACAAGCGAGAGTCCTTTCAACATTTACATGAATCTGCAAGGATGCATTATAAGATAAGGGTAGTTGCTTCTAATGTCATATCATCACTTGCACTGTTTCTGGAGGAACAAGTCATAATGAAGTGTAGACAGATACCTACATAAACAAGTTATTAAATGTCCCATGTTTCTAGGCCGATGAATGTCACTTCTATAACTTTAATTGTTTTATTCATGATACTCATAGGTGACAGTGGGTACCCTGTCAACATTCACTTGATGACACCAATTGGGATGCCAGCTAATGCTGGCGAACAAAGATTCAACATCAGCCTGAAGAAAACACGTGTCGTGGTTGAGTAGGCAATTGGCATTTGGAAGTCACTCTTCAAGTGTGTCCATCATAAAGGTGGCACACTTTGTTATAGTCCCTTGAAGTGTGGAAAGATTGCTGCAGCAACTATGTTGCTTCACAATTTCTGCAGAAAGAGGAATCTTCCACTCCTGGATGAAGTAGTAGTCAACCCTGATGACATAGATGAACCTGTGTTTGTTCCTGCACCAGCTGGTGGTGGAGGACAGGATGCAAGGGCAACAATAGCTGGGAATGCAATGAGAAGGCAAATCATTGCATAACACTTCTCATAGTCTGAAAAGGGGGGATATAGTTGTGTAAAGTAAGTTTTAGTGTGTTGAGCAGTGCTGGTTGTTCCACTGTTGATGGTGCTTACTATGTTCATCATTCTTAGGACATAGGATACCTTCTACAAATAAGGTTAAGAATATACATGATAGGTTGTTTATTGCAGTTTACACTGCATATATAATTAATTTTGTAAGTACACAAGTAAAAAAAAATAGGTTCTCCATTATAAGTAACTGTATAATATCACATTATTCATTTGGTATGAATCATAGTAGGTAACTATAATATCACATTAATTTGGTATGTACTATCTGATAGACTAATTACACAAATTGTAATGCATAGCCAGTTACAAAAATGTTTACCTGATTTCTTGACCCATTGCTATATTTAACTAATGTTACTTGTACTTGAGTCACCACTCTAACCCATTCTTGCAGCAACATATTGGCCATATATTTAGTAGCTTTTCTTAAATACTGCTTCAGTTTTTTGTTCTAGTGGTGTATTCAGCTCACCATTACCTTTCCTGTAGTATTCCTTGTGTCTTATATGAATGTGTAAATATTTATATTTCCATATAGTGACTCCACGACTGGAACCCACACAATATATGTATATACACACACACATTGTGTGGGTTCCAATCCTGGAGTTACTATATGGGAATATAAATATTTACACATTCATATAAGACACAAGGAATACTATAGGAAAGGTAATGGTGAGCTGAATACACCACTAGGACAAGAAACTGAAGCAGTATTTAAGAAAAGCTACTAAATATTATAAACAATAGGTAATTGTTCACCTTCAAAATAAATCTACATCTTTGTCAAAATATTAACTGAAATGTTTGAAGAAATGCAAATGTACACTAAAATTATTTCATAATTAATAATGGTATTTGGAGGCCAAGTCTGCATTACATTTGAACTTTTAGTGCAAACACATTTCATCATTAATAAATAGGGTACTCCCTAAAAAGAAATAAATGTCATTGTACATAATAAGAAAATAAATGGCACTTTGGAAACAAGGTATAAACTCCTTAAATTTAAAAATAAATAACTATCTATATATCGAGCAAAATAGAAAAATAACACTGGAAAATAATAGGAGTATTCCTTAAATAAAAAGAAATTGGTAATGAGCATATCAGAAAATAAATGACACTGGAATGCAAAAATAACTATTTTGTGGGACATTTTGAAATGTTCCTAAACAAGTCTGCGAGACGCCAATTCATTCAAAGATGTTGCTATTCCTTGCAAATATGTAGTAATGCATTCAGTCAAATCAGACAAGGAGTTTCTTATGTCCTCGTGAACTTGAAGAATTTCTGGAGCCAATGTACCCTCACGACGTGATTAGCCTCTCTGATTTCTACCAACCTGAGGAGGTTGGCTGTATTGGTGATCATCAGCTTGTAGTGGAGCTGGTTCAGATGTTATCTCTACTACTCCCTCTGTTTCAGTGTCTGGTGACAGAGGCTCTGGAGGTGATGAGATTTGGAGGTTTTGGATGCCACTGGGTCCTGGTCTTGGTGAGGCTGGCTTTGATTGTAGTGTAACATCTATGTCACCTGTTGCCAAGTCCTCTTCATCGTTACCTGTAAATAAATAAGAGAAAGAGAATGTACTACAAAACTATTACTTATTAAATTTTAAAAGAACAATGTAGTGTGTATTTACCTAGTTGTAGTTTTACAGGGCCTGGGCTTTATGCTCGTGTGGCCCCGTCTCCATATCTACACTTATCCAATCTTACTTTAAAAGTGTGCACACTCGTTGCAGACACTACTTCTTCATCTAAACTGTTCCATGTCTCAATACATCTCTGCAGGAAACTATATTTTTTAATATCTCTCAGACATCATCCCTTTCTCAGCTTTTTACTATGCGATCTTTTGCTTCGGATGTCATATTCTTCTCTCAAGATCAGTTTCTCATTATCCACTTGGTCCATTCCGTTGATCAATTTATAGACTTGTATCAGGTCTCCTCTCTCCCTTCTTTGTTCCAAGGTTGGTAGATCCATAGCCTTTAGTCTCTCCTCATATGTCATCCCTTCAAGTTCTGGGACCATTCTTGTAGCCATTTTTGTAGCCTCCAATTTTCTTATGTGTTTCTTTTATGAGGGGTCCACACTACTCCTGCATATTCCAATCTAGGTCTTATTATAGTATTTATCAATTTCTTCATCATTTCTTTGTCCATGTAGTGAAATGCTACTCCAATATTCCTCAGCAAATTATATGTTTCTCTAAAAATTCTATCAATATGGCTCACTGGTTGATTGTTTTCTTCCATCGTCACTCCTAAGTCCTTTTCCTTTTTTACTTTCTCCAGTTCTACACAATCTCCCATCTTATAGATTCCCATAGGTCGTCTTTCACTCTTTCCCATTTCCATGACATGGCTTTTGTTCCCACTTCTTACTCCATTCCCAGATCTCATTTAGGTCTTCTTGCAGTATTTCACAATCCTCCTTTTGCTTTATAACTCTGCACAGTTTCGTATCATCCGCAAAGAAATTTATGTAGCTGTTCACTCCTTCTGGCATGTCGTTAATATAAATGAGGAAAAGTATTGGTGCCAATACTGACCCCTGTGGCACTCCACTTTCTACTGCTCTCCACTTGGACTTCATATCTTTAACTACCGTCCTTATTTCTCTCCCCCTCAAATAATTTTCTATCCATCTCAATGTGCTTCCTTTTAAGCCACCCTTCTCCTCTAACTTCCACAGTAATCTTGCGTGTGGCACTTTGTCAAACGCCTTTTTTAAATCCAAGTAGATGCAGTCAACCCATCCTCTCTCTCTTGTACTCTATCAACTATTCTAGAATAGAAACTCAATAAATTAGTTACACAAGACCGTCCTTTTCTAAAACCAAATTGGCTATTTGATATTAATTTGTTGTCTTCAAGGAACTCGATCCATTGTTTCTTTATTATTCTTTCACACATCTTGCATATTACACTAGTTAGTGATACCGGTCTGTAATTTAAAGGTTCTTCTTTCCTTCCACTCTTATATATGGGAACCACCTCAGCTCTTTTCCATTCTACTGGCACTGTTCCATTTTCTATTGAGCATTTTATGATGTTGTATATAGGACTTGCTAGTTCTTCCCTACATTCTTTCAGTATTCTGCCTGAGACTTCATCCGGTCCCATTGCCTTCTCTTCATCCAGTTCCTTCATTAACTCTTTTATTTCAAGCTTGGTTACTTTAATCTCTTTCATATAGATTGTCTCTATTACCCTGTGGCCTCTCAAATTTGGATTCTTTAGTAAAGACCTCCTGGAATTTTTATTTAATAGTTCTGCCATACTTTTGGGTCTTCCACCATCCCGTTCTCTCCTTTTAACCTTTCTATTGTTTCTTTTTGCCTAATTTTTCCATTTATGAATCTATAGAACAATTTTGGTTGCTCCTTACATTTTTCGACAATATCTTTTTCAAGTTCTTTTCCTCTTCCTTCCTCACCTTAACATATTCATTTCTCGCTGCCTTGAAGTTTTCCTTGTTTGTTGGATTCCTATTTCTCCTCCACCTTTTCCATGCTCCATCTCTTTTCTCCTTTGCCCTAGCACACCTTGCATTAAACCAATCTTTCTTTCCTTCTTCTTTTGGTCTATATTTTGGGACATATTCCTGACTCCTGTTTTGTATATTTCCAAAAATAAGTTATATTTGTCTTGCATTGTCTCTGAGTTTTCCATCTCCTCCCAGTCTACGTTTTAAAATAGTTCTTGAGATTCTCAATATCAGCCTTTCTGTAATTTAATCGGTCTCCTTTGTATGAATCGTCTCTATCTTCCTTTCCTTCTTCTATATCTATTTCTAATATTGCATGGTCACTCTTTCCCAATGGGCACTTATATCTTATATCATCATTCATTTGTATACCCTTGTAAAACTAGGTCCAATCTCGCCGCTCGTCGTTTCCTCTGAATCTTGTGCATTCCTTTACTCTCTGGTCCATCATATTGTCTATCATTAGGTTTAAGAATCTTTCTCCCAGGCTTCTTCCCCATACCACTTTCATAATTTTCCCAGTCCACTTCTTTACAGTTGAAATCTCCTACTAATATCACTTTTCTCCTTTCTTTAACGATTCTCATTAGACTCTTTATTGTGTCATCTATCATGTCTTTATATTCTTGATTGGTCCATGAATTTGTTTTGGTGGCACATATGTTACAATGATTGTTATCTCTTTTTATTAATATGCATCTTAATATACAATACTTCTGCTTTTCCTTCCCACATTCCACTTGATTGATCACTATCTCCTTCCTTAACATTATCATGACTCCTCCTCCTCCTTTACCCACTCTGTCTCTTCTCCATACATTATACCTATTATCCAAGACTATTTTGATTTCCTCATTTAGTTTTGTTTCAGCCAGGCATACAATATCTGGATTTTCTTTCCTTATGTAATCTCTTAATTCTAATTTACTTGATAAAACCCGTCTATGTTCGTATACATCATTTTTAGTCTTTTGCCTTTATCATTTTTAGTTAAACTTGTTCCACTTTTTCTCTTCCTTCTCGTTTATATACCATTTCCTTATCCTGTCTCCTAGAATTCTCCAAAAAAATGCCTTCTTCTCCTCTTCTGACCTTTCATTATTCTTTTCCTTACTGCTGCTGCCAGTTCATTGTATCTCTTCCTTTCTTCCTCATTTCTATTTTTCTTTATATAGATATCCTTGCAGCCTTCTGTTTCTCTAAGTTTTGTTGTTCTATATAATATTTCTTCTGTTGCTGCTTGTGATTTTAGTAATATTTTAATTGGTCTCGTTTTTCCTTCTTGATATGGTCCCATTCTGTTTATTTCTTCTACTTCCTCTTCCAAGTTCTGCCTATCTTCATCATTAAGATTCTTCAGTAGGTCTTTGACTGATTTCATTTCTTCTTTTTCTTTTTGGTCTATATTTTATATTTTTTCTTTTATTCCAAATACGACTACACTCTTCTTTTTCTGCAATTTCTCTAACTAGATTTTCTTTTGTCTTGAGGACTCCTATCATTTTGTTTGTCATATTTTCTTCTTTTCTTTAAGTTGTTCTTGAATCACCTCTTGAAAATCGGCCTTATCTTTCTTATCTTGGACTCTCCATGCTTGTACTTCTTTTTTAATCACGTTCTGTACTCTTTCCTCTTCCTTGTTTACTAGATCTTTCAGCTTCTCCTTTTCTTTCTCGGCTTTACCGAGTCCTTCTTCCATCTGCTTCTTGTAGTTAGCTACTTCCTTTTTTAGTTCTTCGTTTTCCGCTCTTAGCCTAGCTTCATTTTCTTCCACTTTTCTTATCCTTTCTCTCAGTCTTATAAACTCCATTTCCTGTTCTTTATTCTCTTTCATTTCCATCTTCTCCTTTATCAGTTTATCTAGTTTACATTCAATATTTGACACTCTCTTAAGTAGTGAAGTTGTCGTCGATCGAACCCTTGAATCTGCTTCTCCCTCACCGACATAGTCATCATCAGCCCCTTCTCTATTCTCATGTCTGCATTTGGATGGAATATCTTTTTCACTCATTATTCTTTAATAATTGATTTCATGAAGAGAAAAAAAAAATGAGTCCACACTACCTACCCAGGCCACTGTAAATACTATACAACAGGTGTAGTGAAGATCAGCTGATCGTCGGAACTGCGCCAGTGCGTCCGCCCTCAACCGTGTGTGTGTGTGTGTGTGTATTTACCTAATTTACCTAATTGTAACATATGGGAAAGGAGCTATGCTCGTACTGTCCCGTCTCCATATCTACTAATGTCCAGCTTTTTCTTAAAATCATGAATATTCCTTGCGTTGACCTCTTCCACGTCTAAACTATTCCATGCTTCCACCCTTCTATGAGGGAAGCTATATTTTTTCACATCTCTCCTATAAGTGGCCATTTTTAGTTTTTTCCCATGCCCTCTCGACATTCTTTCATTCCACATACACAGATCTTCCCTATCCATTTTTCCATGCCAATCATCACTCTGTATATTGCTATCAGGTCTCCCCTTTCTCTTCTGTTTTCCAGGGTCGGAAGTTGCATTCTGTTCAGTCTGTCTTCATAAGTCAAATCTCTTAAGTCAGGCACCATTTTGTTGCAGCCCTCTGTACTTTCTCTAGTTTCCTTATGTGTTTCTTTAAGTTCGAGCCCACTGTATTGTTGCATATTCAAGCCTTGGTCTTATCATTGCAGTAATTATTTTCTTCATCATTTCTTCATCTAAATATATGAACGCCACTCTTATGTTCCTCAATAAGTTCAATACTTCTCCAATTATTTTGTTTATATGTCTCTCTGGCGATAGGTCATTGGTAATTGTCACCCCAAGGTCTTTTTCTTCATGACTGGTTTTATGTCTTCATTTCCTATCTTGTACATACTCCTGATTCTTCTTTCACTCTTGCCAAACTCTAATTTCTTGCATTTTGTCGTGTTGAACTCCATTTGCCATGTACAGCTCCATTTCCATATTCTGTCCAAGTCTTCCTGGAGTAGTTCGCAATCTTTGTCACATCTCACTTTTCTTAACAATTTTGCATCGTCTGCAAATAGGCTCACATAACTGGACACCCCATCCACCATGTCATTTATGTAGACCGAAACATTACTGGTGCCAACACTGATCCCTGTGGAACTCCACTCTCCACCAAGCCCCATTCTGATGGTCTGTCCTTAATTATTGTTCTCATTTCTCTTCCTACCAAAAGTCTTCCATCCATTTTAGTAAACTGCCATGCACTCCTCCTACCATTTCAAGTTTCCAGATCAGTCTCCGGTGTGGTACCTTATCAAAGGCCTTTTTTAAATCCAGATATATTCCATCAGCCCAACCATCTCTTTCCTGTATTACATCTATCACCCTCGAATAGTAACATATCAGGTTTGTCGTGCATGAACGCCCTTTTCTAAAACCAAATTGACACTCACAAAGTATGTCATTTTTCTCCAAGAAGTCTGTCCATCTATTCTTCACCACCCTCTCACACATCTTAGCTACCACACTTGTAAGTGACACTGGTCTATAGTTCAATGGGTCTCTCTTGTTACCTGATTTATAAATTGGGACAATGTTAGCTCTTTTCCAGTCTTGGGGCACTACACCTTCCCTTAATGAGGCATCAATTACTTCACAAACTTTTTCTGCCAGTTGCTCCTGCATTCTCTTAAAATCCATCCTGATACCCCATCAGGTCCCACAGCTTTTCTCACTTCTAAACTCCCATCATATTCTTGATCTCCTCCACAGTTACTTGAAACTCCTTCATAATCCCTTTCTGTTCCATTACCAGTGGTTTGTCAAAAGCAGTCTCCTTTGTGAATACCTTCCGAAAGCATCCATTCATAGCCTCTGCCATTTCCTGGGATCCTCACTGCATACTCCATTTACTTCTAAACTTTCAATACTTTCTCTATTTTTGATGTTGTTGTTCACATGTCTGTAAAAAGCCTTGGTTGGTCTTTACATTTATCAATTATATCCTTTTCTTGTTTCTTTCTTTCTTCTCTTCTAATCAACACATATTCATTTCTTGCTCTTTTGTAACTTTCCCACTGCTTAATCCGTCTTTTCCTTCTCCACCTCTTCCATGCATCCTCTTTTCTTGTTCTAGCCTTTTCACATCTATCGTTAAACCAGTCCTGCTTTCCAACTTCTCTATGTTGTCTTATTGGTACAAATTTTTCTCACCTTCTTTGTATATTTTTATAAATTCCTTCCACTTTTCATTTGCTCCTTAGCACTCTTGAATTTCATCCAATTTGTCTCTTGAAAGAATTTCTTTAGGTTTCCAAAATCTGTCTTGGCATAATTCCATCTTCCCACTTTATATTCTTCATTTCTTCTAGATTTCTCTTCATCTATCACCTTGAACTCCAAAACTGCATGATCACTCTTTGCTAAAGGGCACTCCACCCTCATCTCCTCAATGACCATTGGCTCTGTACTAAAGACCAAGTCCAGTCTTGACGATGCTCCTCTCCTCCAAACCTAGTATCTTCTTTGACCCACTGAGTTAACACATTTTCCATTGCCAGTGTCAATAGTGTATTTCCCATGTTGTCTCTGATCCTCCATTGACCAGTCCTCCCAACACACCTCTTTACAATTAAAATCTCCCATCATTATAGTTCGTTCACAGCCACCCAACATTTCTTCCAGACATGTTCCTGTATCTCTTATCATTTCTTCATATTCCTGTACTGACCATGCATTTGTCTTAGGTGGTACGTACACCACTATGTAGTGCCTCTTTTTCCTTCATTAGTTTCTGCTCTGATCTTTAGCACTTCTGCCTTTCCCATACCTTCTTTCACTTGATCCACCTTTATATCTTTTTAACCAGCAACATCACTCCTCCTCCCATCTTACCTACTCTATTTCTTTTCCAAACATTATATTTCCTTCTCCAACCATCATCAGGTCTTCTCCTCTCTCAGTTTTGTTTCAGTAAGACCCACAATATCTGGGTTCTTGTCCCTCAAGTAATCGTTGAGTTCTAAAATCCCGATATCACTCCATTTATGTTGGAATACATTACATTCCGCTCATACGTAAGTTTCTTTAGTCCTTTCTTGCTGTACTTTTCTGGGTTATGAACCACTTCCTCAGTCTCATATCCAAGATTCTCCAGAAAACTCTTTCTTCTCCTCTTCTGTCCTCTCTTCATTTTTTTTCAAAGCCTCCTTTCTCAACTCATTTAACATTTCTCTTTCCTTTTCACTGAGATCTCTTCTCAACCAAATCTTCCTTGTTGTTTCCTGCTGGGCTAGCCTCCATGACTTCTCCACCAATTCATCTACATCCTTTTGTGACTTAAGTTTGATTCTTATTGGCCTCATACCTTCTCCTGTGAACTTTCCAATTCTATGGAAGTCCTCTATTTCTTGTACTAGGTCTTTTCCCTCCTCCTGCACCACATTAATGATATTATTTATCACCTTTTTATGTTTTCTCTCTCTCCATTTTACTCGGTGTCTTATCCTCCTCCACACCAAATATCACCACACATCTCTTTTTGTCTACAGTTTCCCTCACCAATGTCTCATTTGACTTAATAACCTTCACCACTTTCTCAGCAATCTTCTCTTCTATGATCTGTTGATCTATAATTTCAGCAAGGCCCAAAGTTTTCTCCCAGACTCTTTGATTTCCTTTTCCAGACTTGCAACTTTGTAATTTACCTCCTTTCTTTCCACTTCCTGACTTTTTCCATTCAGCCTGCTTCTCCATCACTTTTCCTAAAGATTCTCCACATTTGTCGCAATTCACTTTAATTAACTTAACTTCCTCTTTCAGTACTGCATTTTCTGTCTTCATTTCAGCGCACTCTTTCATTACATTGTCATAACTCGTTTCCAGGCCCCATACTTTTCAAACAGTTTTCAATTTTACCTTCCAACTCCAGAATTTTCTTCACATAAACGCTCTTCTCCATTATTCCTTGAAATCCTGTGAAGTCTGATTCATCTTTCGAGTTCACAGCCGCCATGTTGCGCAGATGTAAACAAACTTCAGCTGATGGCTCAAACGCAGGCTACAGTTTATATTCACCTTCCCTGGACATTATTTTGCTAATCAACAGTTAACATGACTATATGGAGACGGGACAAACATTACAAGCTCCTTTCCCACCCTAGTTACTCTTAGGCAATGGCAACTGTAGAATTAGAGATGATTGCTCTGGAGCTCAGCGACCACATCCGCCATCGACGGTGTCCCGTGTATTTACTTAATTTACCTAATTGTAACATACGGGAAAAGAGCTATGCTCGTGCTGTCCCGTCTCCATATCTACTAATGTCCAGCTTTTTCTTAAAATCATGAATATTCCTTGCGTTGACCACTTCCATGTCTAAACTATTCGTGTGTGTGTGTGTGTGTGTGTGTCTGTGTGTATAAATCACTGCTTGATGTGATGCAGCCTCTGTTGAGGCAGCCAGACATTACCCTGAGGTCAGAGCTTGTTGTCTCCAATCTCTAGTATGTCTGAGACCACTCACACACCGTACAACAGAAAAGAGAAATCACAACTTAATTTTCATCCCGTATATTAATAATCATACTGGCAGGATGAGGGTCACAAGTCCAGGAACACCAGATACTTGGACATCTTTTATTAATGGAAGCATTGCCTCTTCAACACTGGTCATTTTACATCAGGTACTCCACCTGAAATGTACAAACATAGAGTGAACTTCGTTGTTAGCTACATTAGCACTAATTTTGCAGGAAGTTATATTCATTAATGTTTTAATGTGTGTGTGTGTGTATTCACCTAGTTGTAATTTTACAGGGCCTGGGTATCATACTGTGGCCCCGTCTCCATATCTACACACATCCAACTTTCCTTTAAAACTATGCACACCCTCGCTGACACCACCTCCTCACTCAAACCATTCCACACCTCCACACATCTTTGTGGGAAACTATATTTCTTCACATCCTTCAAGCATATTCCTTGGCTATCTTTTTACTATGCGATCTTGTAGTTCTATTTAAGTTTTCTCTCTCAACATCATTTGCTCATTATCCACTTCATCCAGTCCGTTCAACAGTTTATAAACCTGTATTAAATCTCCTCTTTCTCTTCTTTGTTCCAAGGTAAGCAAATTCATTTCTTTTAATCTCTCCTCATAGGTCATTTCTGCCAATTCCGGAACCATTTTGTTGCCATTCTCTGCAATCTCTCCAACTTCCTTATATGCTTCTTTTATAAGGGGACCAAACCACTCCAGCATATTCCAATCTTGGTCTAATTACCATACTAATTAATTTCTTCATCATATCTTTATCCATATAATGGAAGCTAATCCAATATTTTTATCAAATTATACGTTTCTCCAAACATCTTATCAATATGAGCCTCAAACTGCCCATGGTCTTGTATTATCACTCCCAAATCCTTTTCCTTTTCCACCTTTTTCAACACTACTTCTTCACCCATCTTATATGACCCTCTTGGCCGTCTTCCACTCTTCCCCATCTCCATCACATGACTTTTGCTCAGATTAAATTTCATTTCCCACCTCTTGCTTCACTCCCAAATCTTATCCAGATCTGCCTGTAAAATTTCACAATCTTCTTCACTTTTCATACACCTACACAACTTTGCATCATCCGCAAACAAATTAATAAAACTGTTTACTCCCTCTGGCATGTCATTAATATATACACGGAAAAGTATTGGTGCCAGCACTGAGCCTTGTGGGACTCCACTCTCCACCACCAACCAGTCCGACTTTGCATCCCTTATTACCGTTCTCATCTCCCTCTATCTCAAGTAGTTTTCCATCCACTTTAACACTTTTCCTTTCAGTCCTCCATAAATCTCTAATTTCCATAGCAGTCTCATGTGAGGTACCTTGTCAAAAGCTTTCTTTAAATCCAAATACACACAGTCCATCCATCCCTCTCTCTCTTGTATTTTGTCAACCACTCTTGAATAAAAGCTCAGTAGATTTGTTACACATGACCTCCCTTTCCTAAAACCAAATTGATGATCCGATAATAACTTATGATCCTCCAGGAACCATATCCAATATTTCTTTATCACCCTCTCACAAATCTTACCGACCACACTTGTTAGAGACACAGGTCTATAGTTAAGAGGCTCTTCCTTACTGCCTCCCTTATAAATGGGCACCACTTCAGCTCTTTTCCACTCTACTGGTACTTCCCTGTTTCTAATGAGCACCTTATAATATCATATAATGGATCAATCAATTCTTCTACACTCCTTCAATAATTTTCCTGAAACTTCATCTGGTCCCATCGCTTTATCATCTTTAAGTTCCTCCAACATTTTATATAACTCCTTTTAGGTATCTTAATGTCATCCATGTGCACATTTCCTTGTACATTCTGAGGCTTTACAAACATTGTTTCTTTAGTAAATACTTGCTGAAACCTATTATTTAGCAATTCCGCTATATTCTTAGGGTCATCTACTATCCCTTGCTCTCCTTTTAATCTTTCAATGGACTCTCTTTTTAAGTTTACCATTTATGAACCTGTAAAACAATTTTGGATGTTCCTTACTCTTGTCTACAATATCTTTTCAAATTTTCTTTCTTCCTCCTCCTTACCCTCACATACTCATTTCTCGCCACTCTATAATTCTCCTTATTTAGTATATTCCTGCTCTTTTCCATCTTTTCCAAGCCACATCTCTCTTTCCTTAGCCTTAACACAAGTTGCATTAAACCAATCCTTTCTTCCTTCCTCTCTCGGTTTATACTTTGGTACAAATTTCATAACTCCTTCTTTATAATATTTCATAAAATCTCATATTTTTTGCACTTCTCTGATTTGTAACATCTCCTCCCAATCTAATTTTCTGAAATAATTTTTCAAACTTTCTGTGTCCATCTTTCTATAATTCAATCTACCACTCCTGTATGTCTCGTCTCCTTCGCTGTGTTGTTGCTATCTGCATTTCCATAACCACATGATCACTCTTTCCCAAAGGACATTTGCATTGTATATCTCCACATAGGTACACTTCTCTTGTTAACACCAAATCCAGTCTAGCCGGTTCATCATCTCCTCTATATCTAGTATTTTCTTTCACCCTCTGTTCAATCATATTTTCCATCATTAGATTAAGAAATCTCTCTCCCCATGCTTCCTCTCCAACACCACTTACTAGCTTTTCCCAATCCACCTCCTTACAATTAAAATCTCCTACTAGTATCACCTTTCTTTTACCAGACTCTGTAAAGTATCCTTGATCATATTGTCATATTCCCTTAACCCTTTGTCGCTATTGTTTTAGGAGGTACATAGGTCACCATGATTATTAATTCTTTTCCATCACTTTTTATCCTTATGCTTATCACTTCTGCGTTGTTCTTCCCATACCAAACCTTATCCACATTTATTTATTTCTTCGTCATAATCATAACTCCTCCTCCACCTCTACTCTCTCTATCCTTTCTCCATATATTATATTTATTATCCAAATTTACCTTTGTTTTTTCATGTAATTTTGTCTCAAACACACTATATCAGGCTTCTCCACCATCATATAGTCTTGCAATTCCAATTTACTTGACAGTATCCCATCTATATTAGTATACATTACGGTCCACCCACTGCTCCTCTAGGGTTCCTCCGCATTCCTTCTTTCCACATACCACTTTCTGACTCTCTCTCCTATAACTCTCCAAAAAAACTTTTTTCTTTCCTCCTCAGACCGGTCATCATTTTTCCTTCTCGCCTCTTCCACCAATTCCTTATATCTTCTCTTCTCTTCCTCATTTCTATTCTTTCTCACAAACACCTCTTTACAACCTTCTATCTCTCTTAACTTTGATGTTCTATATAGGATATCCTCAGCAGATTGTTGTGACTTCAGTACTACTTTAATCGGTCTGCTCACTCCCTCCTTATACGGACCCAGTCTATGGATCTCTTCCACTTCTTCTTGTAGGTCTTTTTTTTCATCATCATTTAGATTTTTGAACAGATCTCTTACTGTTTTTAATTCTTCCTTAATTCTCTTAGGCTTATATGTTATATTTTGTTCTTTCATCCCAAATATTAACACACTCTTCTTCTTTTCTGCTATTTCTCTTATCAATGTTTCCTTATTCTTCATAACATTAACCAGTTCCTTAGACCTTTCTTTTTTGTCTTCCTTCAACTGATCTTTAATTATTTCTTGTAATCCAACCATCTCTGCTTCCCTCGACTCAGTCCATTGTGTTTTCTTCAGTTCCCATTCCCTTTCAAACCTTTCATTCTGCTCACTGATCATTTCCTTAAAGTCATCTTTCTCCTTTACTACTCTCTCCATTTTCTCCTCCAACCATCTCTTGTATTTTTCAACCTCCACTCTCAAGTGTGCATTCTCATCCACCAATCGTTTTTCATTTTCCTCCAGTCTCTTAACTCTTTCCTTTAAAGCCTTGTGGAATTCTCTATCCTGCTCCTCCTCACTCCTCTGAACTTTTAATTCCTTCACCAACTCCTCAAATCTCTTCTCCAACATTACCAGTCGACCTTGCATTGCTGCCCCTGTTGAAGATGGACTCATGCTTTGACTGGCCACTTTTGGTTTTGCTCCCTGGGCCTCATCGGCATATTTTGAATTTGGTAATTTATTTCTTACCGGTCTATCCATTTTTTTACTCTTCCTGGGAGCATGTGGGTGTGTGGTCACTGGGGGCCAGGTCTGGTAGCTACGTGTGTGTGGTGGGATGCGCCGGCGGCTGCTATGGCTGGCCCTTGTGCGGTTCCCGCTGTGTGTGTGCGTGTACTTCACTGTTAGATCTGCTGCAGTCTCTGATGAGACAGAAAGACCTTATCCTACAGAGCGAGCTCTGAGTTAATTATTTCCAATAGGTCCGAGACCAGTCACACACATCACACTGGGACAACAAGGTTACACATCCTTGACTTACATCCCGCACCTACTCACTGCTAGGTGAACAGGAGCTACACATGACACACTCAAATTATTTCCACCTGCCTGGGAAATCGAACCCAGTTCCTCTGGCTTTTGTGTGTATTTACCTAGTTGTAGTTTTACAGGGCCTGGGCTTTATGCTCGTGTGGCCCCGTCTTCATATCTACACTTATCCAATCTTACTTTAAAAGTGTGCACACTCTTTGCAGACACTACTTCTTCATCTAAACTGTTCCACGTCTCAATACATCTCTGCGGGAAACTATATTTTTTAATATCTCTCAGACATCTTGCCTTTCTCAGCTTTTTACTATGCGATTTTGTGCTTCGGATGTCATATTCTTCTCTCAAGATCAGTTTCTCATTATCCACTTGGTCCATTCCGTTGATCAATTTATAGACTTGTATCAGGTCTCCTCTCTCCCTTCTTTGTTCCAAGGTTGGTAGATCCATAGCCTTTAGTCTCTCCTCATATGTCATCCCTTCAAGTTCTGGGACCATTCTTGTAGCCATTTTTGTAGCCTCTCCAATTTTCTTATGTGTTTCTTTTTATGAGGGGTCCACACTACTCCTGCATATTCCAATCTAGGTCTTATTATAGTATTTATCAATTTCTTCATCATTTCTTTGTCCATGTAGTGAAATGCTACTCCAATATTCCTCAGCAAATTATATGTTTCTCTAAAAATTCTATCAATATGGCTTACTGGTTGATTGTTTTCTTCCATCGTCACTCCTAAGTCCTTTTCCTTTTTGACTTTCTCCAGTTCTACACCATCTCCCATCTTATAGATTCCCACAGGTCGTCTTTCATTCTGTGTGTACTTTTGTGTGCATTACTGTAGATGACTCCTTTCCCCACAAAATGAAACCATTTTCCTTACCAGTTTTTTCCTATTGATGCTTGAGAGCAGCATGCTTCCCCTTTACTGATGACTTCAAGTCAATAATTTTTTTTCTTCACTTCCTCTCTCTTGCTACAGGAGAAACTGCATTGACAGCACAAGTTATTTCTTCCCATGCCTTTCTTTTTCTCTCTGCAGTTACTTGATGGCTGAACTTCTCCTTCAAGACAGTTTTTCTGTCCAGCCAACCCTAGAATCAAAAGTGATTGTAAAGTTATAATATTTCCCATATAAATAAATGCTTTAATTAATCTGTTGGAAACCAGTTTTTTATTCTCAGAAATTAATGAATAATGAGATAACTTATAGATTAATGAAGTAGGTACTTCATAACTTAGTACACCAAAACCTACAAGAAAATAACTCTCTGCTTACATAGATTACTAGGATGGATTAGGTTAGTTTAATTAGGTTCCTCTTCCTCACCAAGCCACATTGCCACATTACAGTCTTTTATGAGTGTATAATAAGAGGATGAAATTATTTTCTTGTAGGTTTTGGTGTAGTAGTATGTTACTGAGTACATAGGTATATACCTAACATACTGATGTTTCCCTCATTTCATATTTCATTAATTTCATTATTTATTAAACTCTGAGGATAAAAAAAAAAAAAAGCTTGACATAAATTACCTAACACATTATATAACTAAGTACCTAAATCTACCATGTATGTAGCATATTGATCGTGATAATAACCAGTATAGGGGTTTTAATTACATTTATACTACTATATGATTTGTATGTACATTTAATAGTTAGTTAATACTTATGGACAAAATTATTGTAAACTGGCCTCGATATGTTACAAGGAAAATGTGAAACAGTCAGTCATTTCATGAGATCCTCAATAAATGTTTTTTTTTTATTTTATTTTTTATTTTTTTTATTTTTTTTTTTGCCAAGTTATAGAGCCTAATGTAACTTAACCTACCATAACCTACCCGACCCTAAACTAACACTACCCTAACCTTACAAAAATGTTCATATTATGTTATTTTAACTAGGTTAGGTTATGCTGAGTAAAGTTAGGTTAGGTGAGGTGGGTTAGACTAGATTAATCAGAGTTGGTTAGGCTAGCTTAAGATTGTACTCATAAAGGCACAAGTCTCACAAACACTTAAAGAAATACACTGCTAGGAAGTACACATTTTTCTAAGACACTTTTCTTCTGTTCACTTTGTCACAAATTACTCCTTTATTATTTTTGCTACTACATAGCTCTTACCCTAGCCCTCTTTCCTGAGACCATGGTAGGTTAGGGTAGATTATGATAGGTAAGGCTAGGTTATACATAACATAATAAAAAAATGCATTTAGCAAATGTGATGCCTACTAGGGATTTCATGAAATGATTTAAATCACAGCCTCCTATAATAGAGTTAACCGTAAATCAGCTTTAAACTAATTACTGGAGTGAAAATTAATTATCGGCTGTACAATTCAATTCAATTCAATAGTTTTATTGTTGTTTTACAACAAAGGAAAAAGTCGGATCTTGCCAACTATTTCCTAAACCGTTAGCATTACAATATTGTACAGTACAATTTTAACAAAATAAAAAAAGTTTACAGAAAATACAAATATTATTGCAGTATCACATTATTTACCATCTATAGGCAAACAGTGGATATTTTTTAATGATTTTGGGTATGACATTATTTTCTATGAAATAAATGATCATATAATGGTTCCAGTGTCCCTGCGGTCTGAACTCTTCTATTAGTGGGCAGTATTGTACATAGTGCTGTAGTGAGTGACCTCCCGGCCTTGCACATAAAGCACAAGGCTCAGGTTCAGCTCCTCTACAAACCTCCCAATAATATTTATATCCAAGTCTAAGTCTCATAGTAATTAAGTCCATCATGTGACTGTGTCTGCCATATGTATACTCCTTTGAATTATTTAAAATCTGCTTATAATGCCTACTACTTGCACTACCCATCTCACAACATTTATCAAGATCATTATCAATGGTAGCAAAAACATTAGTTCTAAGGATTGACCTTAGACGACTATATGTACATTCACTATCAGGTACGCTGTCATCATCTCTAACTGCTCTTCGAGCAAGACTATCTGCTTTTTCATTAAGATATAAGCCTATATGGGATGGAACCCATATAAAATATACATGTATATTGTTTTTCTCCAGATTATGTATAACAGTTAAACACCTGTTTGTAATATCACAGTCTGCAGGGGATGAAGACACAAGCTCATACAATGCACTCTGACTATCAATGAAAAAATAAATATTTTTATCCATGCATGAAACAATATCAAGGCCTTCCAGGATAGCATATAGTTCGGTTCTGGTTGATGACAGGTTATTAGGCAATCTCTTTGAAAATTCATAGTCTTTAAATTCATCAGGAGTAGAAAATTCCCGTACAAACACCCCACATCCTGTCTTGGTACCCTCAACTGAGCCATCACAATACACATGTACCACCCTTCTACGTGGGTACTGCAACAACTTTTCAAGAAAGTGTGCTTTAAGCTCATATTTACACCACTGTTCTTTTGGTTTACTTAGCTTTTCAATATCAATATTAACATTATATGAACTCCAAGCAGTACAGCAATTTCTTTTATAAGCACCTTAAATTCATCCATAACATCAAAGTTCTGCAAAACCCTACAAATTTTTCGAAGGTATGGGTTGTTGGTTACATCATCACCATTACATAAAGTCACTATATCTCTTTGGAGAGAGTTTGTACCATTACACACTATACGACATACTGTACGGCACGTTATTTCTTCTATTCTCTTAACAACACTGGGTAGACTCAATTCTCTCCTTAATACCTCTATCTTAGTTGTAGTAGCACATCCTAAAATTATTCTCATGGCTTTGTTTTGTATAACTTCTAGACATCTAAGCTGCTGAGAATTGAATTGAACCAACACAAGGGAAGCATAGTCTATAAGAGATCTGATCACATATATATAAAACATTCTAAGAACAGGCACACCAACACCTGACCCTTTTTCGCTAGAACTTTGAGAGGTGCTAGTCTAGTTACACACATATTTTTAACATATTCAATACAATAATTCGCATTCCTGTAACCTAATTGTACACCCAGATATTTATAGTTAAGGACACGCTCAATCTTCACACCATTTACAATAGGTTTCCTACACTTCTTCTGTTTTGCTTGAAACTTAGTTTTATTTTCATTTATGACAAGCCCCATGGACACACATAGTTGTTCAAGCTCATTTACAGCCTTGCTAAGTGTTTTAGGAGAATCACATTGCATAAGTATGTCGTCAGCATAAATGATAACTTTGGTACCCTGTGTAAATTCAAATCTAGCAATCTTATCCATAAGTATATTGTACAACATAGGACTTAAAACACCCCCTTGAGGGGTACCCAACTCAAATGTTTCCTCTTCTGATGATATGCCTTGTAACCAGACTTTACCTTTTCTACAACTCAAGTAGTCACGTATCCATCCTAATAACTTTCCTTTGACACCCTTTAATACAAGTTCTTCTAGTATGACTTCCTTATTAGCTTTGTCAAATGCACCTTTCAAATCCACATAGACTTGACAAGTAGCACTAGTGTTAGCTAAGCAGTGTACAAAACAGTCACTAGTAGCACGCCCCTTCATAAAGCCATATAAATTTTCAGACATTTTATCACTAACTTTATAAATTAACCTACGTAAGACAATTCTTTCCATCATTTTGCATAGACAGCTGGTAAGAGAGATGGGTCTAAATTTTCCATCACTCTTGGGTACAGGTATAATTATGGCTGACTTCCAGGCTGAGGGTAACACACTATTCCTGTATGACATGTTAAACATATCTAGTATGGGATTATCCCCTCAATATTCAATAAAGCATTTATAGTGTCATATGTGAGACCATCCTCACCAGGTGCTGTAGATTTACCTCTTTTGACAGCATATAATAATTCATCCATCGTTATGGGTACACAAGTATCATCATCCAAGTGAACGTTATGATTAACTAATTGTAGCCTTTGTAACCTATGTTCTGCTAGAGAAATTCTGTGCCCTACAGGAAGACTGGACAAAGCAGAAGCAACACTCCATTGTTCAATAAGCTCTTTGACTTTTTTCGTAGGATGAGAATCACTGGTTACAGAGGTTTTCTTACCTTTAACTCTGTTTACATGATACCAGACTTCTTGAATTGATTTGGTGCTACGAATCTTACTCAAAACTCATCCCAATACTTCGTCCTTAAGCCAGCCTTTAATTCAGACAGATGTTTAGCAGCTGTCACCATAGCTCTCTTGACCTCATAATTATTTGGCTGTGCTTGCCACCTACTCTGTAAGGCTGCCAATGTATCCTGACAATTTGCAATAAGAGGGTCATGGGCATACGACCTCCTTCGATTACAAGTGTGCTTCTGCTTAGTCCGTCTGTCACCTACATAGTCATTAATTACACCAAGTAAACCTTGATATATATCATTTACATCCTGCAGATCAACACTGTTACCACTATACCACCTCTTCACACTAACCAAAAGCCCAGGTAATTTAGTTGAGGGGATGTTTAATCTCTTTCTTTGGACTGTACTGGCAGTGGAAAGGGGGATACATGTCTTAAGAGCAAAATGGTCACTGAGAAGAGATAGAACAACAGTAGTTTCACATGTACAAAAGGCATATTAAATAAAGTAACATAATCCAGTCTTCCTCCTGGACATGAGTAGGAACATTAGCACCAGTAATTTGTACATTGTTATTAGCCTTAATAAATGCTACCCACCTTACCCCATTAATATTAGAAGTTCTATAGCTACCTAGGTCTACATGCCTAGCATTAAGATCACCCAAAAGGATTGTACTCTCTTGCAGTATATGTGGAGGAAAATTATCAATGCACAGCGCACCAGAATGAACATACATATTAGTAATATACACATAATCATTTGGTAAATGAAGGCACACTGTAATGTATTCTATCCCTTCATTGACCCCCTTCTCCACCAAGGTAACTGGAAGTCCAGACTTAATATATGTGACCATACCTCTACTACTACCTTCATCACAGCTAAGAACATGTTGACAATATCCTTTAAGTACAGACACCTCAGGGCCGGTTTCCTGAAGAGCAATAAGGTCAGGACTCTGTAGAAGAATATAAGCATGAATATCAGTTATCCTAGCTCTTAAACCATTTACATTCCAGGATAATAAACTGTAAATTTTACTGTCTATCATTCAGTTTGACCATAACCTCCCTTCTGAAGGCATCAAAATTCTCCACCAACTGTTCCATATTTCTAGACAACTGCTCAAAATTACCTTGTCTCTCCTTATCTCTCTTTTCTAAGTTTTCAAGCCTTACCATGATAGACTCAAAACCTGTGCTTGCTGACAATTAACCTTCTGTATTTCTTGACGCACAGTTTCTTGCACTTCTTGATGAAATTTCTGCATGTCTTGATGCACAAATTCCTGCACTTCTTGTCGAATAGCCTGCATGTCTTGTCGCACAAACTCCTGAACTTCTTGACGAACATTCTTCATGTCTTGTTTCACAGATTCTTGTACTTCCTGTTGGACTGTCTGGATGCTTTGTTGCACAATCTCTTTAAATTTAATCTCTGTGTATTCCTTCATCCTCTTTTCAGATCTTACTCTATCTGCTCGTAATTCCTCAATACTGTCATTTAGCATAGTAGTGAGTTTTTCCACTGCCAGACTCAGTCGTACCTGTGCATCAGCCTGTGCATTCACTTTATTTGTTAACTGAGGAAGGGAAAGTGTTTCTACCCTAGAATCCATAGAAGTTGTTGTTTTCTCCTGTTGTAATGAAGGAAAGTCTTCTTGCAATGATGCGATGTTCCAAGCAGGCCTCGTAGGTGGAGGGGCAGGCTGATATACAGTAGTAGGCTTACGAGACACACTTGATGGTTGAGCTTTGTTGTGACGTGGTTTCCTAGGGCAGATTGGAGAACTTGCATTGTGGCACCCTCCACAGTTACAGCACTTTGGCTGTACAGCTACATTTTGTTGTATTTTCTCCAAACACTCCTTAGAAAGATGACCTCCAGCACAGTATCGACAACGCAAAAATGTAGACGACAACGCCAGCCCTTGTGTCCCCAATTACTACATCGGTCACACAGGTCTGGCTCTGGCACAAAGGGAACAACTTTCTTCCTACCAACTCCAATAAGGAGAACTTCTGAGTCAACAGGTCCCGTTACTGCAGCTAGAAGTTGAGGCCGTGGGTATTTCCCTACCATTCGTCCTGGAGGACATTGCAACAAATTTACATTGATATATGTTGGGACGTCAAAAATGATCACAGTACGACGCAAATCAGCCATGGGTTTCATAACTTGTCCCTGAAAACCATCCGTTATCAGTTTTTATAATGCTGTCCTTGATTTAGAGTTATATATGGGGCATTTCTTCCCTCCTTAAAAAGAGGTTTACATTCAGGGTGTTGCCTTAATAGCGCCATGTACCAGGTGTACTTTTGTTCCAATGAAAAGTTGCAATTTTTGGGGGAATACCAACATGACTCTTTCCATACCTGCATCACCATCGTCCTCGCCTACCACATCACGGTTCACATCAGCTGCCTCATCACCTGCACTGCTACTGTCTTCAATCATCATATCCTGCTCCATACCAGCAGCTTCCATGGCAGTCATTATGGGATCCCTCATGGTAGTATCTTTGGCTTGGCTAACTTTCATCCTCTTGGCATGTGGGCCGGTATTGTTATTGTTTACATTCAGGTCCTCAGCAGTCTTGGCCCAGTCCTTCTCCCCTAACGCTAGGTCATTCTCCAGGCTAAAGTCAACACCAACGGCTGGGCACTCCATCAGGGCAGGAGGCGAACAAGCTATTCTTCCTTCTCACAACACGTCAAGGTGAAGGAATAACTGTAATGGTGAAATTTTAGCTTTTTTCCAGACGCCACACGGTCCACACAGCTGGTCATGATGCCGTCATGAGCACTGTTGCTAAAGGACTGCTGATTACATACAACACTTCAACTCTTCTTGCTGTCTGGGCTGCGAGGATCTACATATGTAACACTGACGTCTCGACATGCAAGTGCGTGTATTTGTTTACGTTTCACAGTGCAATATCATTGGCCATCACTCTCAAAGGCTGTTAATACGCCTCTTCTGGTTGGATGAGCAGCAGTCAGCTGAGTTTCATTCCTGGACAGCGGGACGGAACGCACCAAGCTTTACGATCGCATCATCGTGAGCTACGAGCGTTCGGATGGGTGTTTGAAAATACATCTTAGCGGTGGTTGTAGCCCACTATAAAAAATGGCGGCTACGAGAGGGCAACTAAGATCTTAATGACGGAAAGTTACGATCCTTCGAACATCCGCCCCCAGGCCTTTGTATCGGCAGCGCCTGTAAGGAAAATAAAAAGAAAAAAAAAACACAAACAACAAAGAGGGCAATCACCATCTTTCACACCACTAGTTCCTACATCTAACACGCCACATTCTCTCCAGGAACTCTTTTACAGCCTCAATCATCTTTTCATTCGTCTCCCCACAGAGTCCCTGCAGCACCACCATCCATTCCCTTCCTGTCATCTCCACTCTGTCATGCCCCAGCTCCCTCAGCACCACTTGCATCATCTCATACCTGTCTCTGACATACTTCACACGCTCCAGCACCACATGCTCCACTGTCTCATCCTCTCCCACGTCACACATCTGGCACACTTTGCTGCGGCACTCAGATCATCTATAATTCCTTGCATTCACATCCATGCACTGTGCCTGAGCACGGACGAGAAGGTCCCCACCCAGGCTTCCATCACACCACTTTTCATACATTGGGGCCTCTCTCTTTCTATACCATTCCAAGGTACTCTTTTGCTCAATCCTATTCCTCCAGTCACTCAGTCTCACACCTTTCACTACTCTGTCTATCTCACTCCTCCACTTCCTTACAACCCATTCTCTACCCTCTCCATTTCTAACTATCATACTCCAGTCCTTCTCTAAGTGCCTTCCTTCTACCTGCTGAAAAGCCCAAATAGCTATTAGACCACTCTTCACCACCATCCTGACACACTTTTTCCCCCACTTGCTACTCCTGACATTCCACATAAACACTTTTCTCACTATTCTAGCATCATTCATTCGCTCTAACCTAGCCTTATACCGTAGGGTTGCTTTTACATACCTTTCTCTAAAAGTCCTCCAACCCATGTCTCCCACCCCCTAAGAGCCTCTACTGCTGCATATCTAGGTGCATTAAGTGCCATTCTTGCAACTCTATTCTGCCCTATTTCTCACTTTTTTATAATAGTTCACTTTCATTCCATGCAATCACATCCATACCATACATGATGCTCGGAACAGCCACGCTCTCATCCTTGCTGCACTTCCTACCCACTGACTCACCATGCTTATCTTCTCATTCTTTGTCTTCACGCAACCAACCGGACTCATCCACATTTCCAGGTACTTGTATTCATCTGTCTGTTGCATCTCGTTCTCACCTAGTCTCCACACTGAGTTCCTCTCATCCTCTGACCCATTCACAACCATTACCTTGCTCTTTTCACTGCTAAACCTCACTCCAAAGTCTCTTCCATATCCATCTACAACAGCAAGCAAACTCTAAAGCTCTTCTGCCGACTCACTCATAACATCATCATCTGCATAGAAGAGCACACATATCTTATCATTACCCACATTTACACCTGCATTCATTCTCCTCAATCTAGCAGCCAGTTCTTCTGTATAGGCTATAAGCTAAAGAGGGTTGGTGATAATATGCAACCCTGCCTAACTCCTCTTTCACTCTTCACCCAGTCTGTCTCTACATCTCCTAGTTTATACTTAGCTCTTGCATCCACATACATACTTCGCACTCCACATACATACTTCGTGGTCATCTGTTATCGTTGCTGTTGGTCTTGATCCTCACGGTGCAGGTCATGTGATTTTTCTTACCTCAGTTCAGCAGCTTTAATAGAATCACTGTCGTTCCATCTCCTGCAATATATAATTCCATGTTATGGGATTTTAAATTATTTGTGCATAATATATACAAAGATACAGAATATGAGGCCGAAATCTACATCCCACTGGGCCTACGATTGGGTATAATAAGGTAGTGTCAAAAAGAATTGAGATTATAGCGTTCTTTTATTATCATAATGATATTGCATCGAGAGTTTTTTCCGTTTGTTTACATACGGGAAAATTGTTAGTTTTCCCCAATGAGGCTTATTTATTATTATTATTATTGTTATTATTATTGTTATTGTTATTATTATTATTATTATTATTACTATTATTATTATTACTAATTAATTAATTATTATTATTTATTTATTTATTTTTATTTCTATATTTTCTATTTGTTAATTTTTTTTTTTTTTTTTTTTTTTTTTTTGGTGGGGCAGAGGCATTCACCCTTGAAATAACAGGTCTACCTACTGTACATAACATATTTAGTAAACTTTAATGTACTTTACATTAGTCAAACCATCATTTGATTTGACTTGATTTGATAAGTTTGTTGAAAAAAAAAGTACAACAAAGGAGATGGGAGGAGCCTGTCACCCATCCCCAAAACAAATGTTCATAAAAAACTAATGTATTGCAGTACAAAAATAAATAACCTTAAGTATATTCACATTATTTACAAAGGTGGAGCAAAAAGTGGGAAATCCTTGAGGATGGCAGGGATGATGTCATTGTTGAAGAACCAGCTTATCATTGGTAGCAGGTCCCAGTTTCCCTGTGGGCAGAAATGCACCAGCAAGGGACACTCCATGACATAGTGGGCAAGTGTGTGCCCTGCAGGACTGTGACACAGCTTACGGGGCACAGCAGCAGCTCCACTGACCTCCCAATAGTACCTGTAATCCAGCCTGAGACGCTTGGCAACAAGGTCATGGGCGGCACTCTTCCTGCCATAGGTGACACTGCTGGTGTGGGAGACATGTACATAATGGACTGAACTGGGACTGCCTTTCCCATAACAAGTGTCAAGGTTTTGAGCAACGGTGCTGCAAACATGACGTTTAAGCTGCCCCTTGATGTTATTATAAGTGTGTTCAACAGGACAGTCAGCAATGTCCTCAGTAAGAGAGTGACGGGCAAGAACATCAGCTTTTTCATTATGGGAAATGCCAACATGAGAAGGCACCCAGGTGAAACATACTCTGAGATTATCTCTCTACAAGAGATCAATGACACCAAGACATTTGTTGATGAGATCACAATCAGCAGAGGAAGGAGACAACAATGAATATAAGGCACCCTGACTATCAACAAAAAAGTAAACATCTTTCCCCAAAGGAAGGACAATTTATAAACCTTTTAGCATGGCATATAGTTCTGCCCTTGTAGAGGACAGGTTGTCAGGAAGCCTCTTGGACACCTCAGTGTCAGTGTATTTAGAGGGAGAGGTATAGTTGCGGATGAACAGGCCACATCCAGATTTGCTGCCATCCACTGAACCATCACAGTAAACATGTACAGCCTGCACCCTTAAGTAGTTAGACAATTTATGCATAAAAAGATCTTTAAGTTCATGTAGGAACCAGTTATATTTAGGAGCAGCAAGTTTTTCTATATCTTCACTGACTTTGTGAGGTCTCCAAAGAGGGGGAACCAGAGGTGGTAACAACATTGAGGTAGGAGTCAAGGACATCAAATTTGGTTAGTGATGTTAAAAGCTGTCTCAAGTAAGAGTTAGCAAGGGCCCTGGGGTTAGCATGAAGGTGGGCAAGGGAATGCAAGGGTTGGCTGGTACCATTACATGCCATCCGACACAGTGCACGTGTGGGTTGGCTCTTTTAAGATTTTCCAACATCGCCAGGGCCGCGCGCATTGTTTTTTGTTTTTCTCTTGCAGCTTTCTCCTGATCTGCAGTGGGTGGCTGGGCAGTTCTTTTGACTGCGGCTGGTGACGATCTAGTCTCCCGTGTCCGTGGGGTGAGCTGAGGTGTGACGGCTGTTCCTGTCTTTGTTGTGACGTGCACACGTTCTTGTTCTTCATCTTCATCACCGTACTCCATGTTGTCGTCCTCTTCAACGTGTTCAACATCGACCTCTTCATCTTCTTCTTCCACCTTTGGTTCAACTCCCTCCACTTCAACTGTTGTTTGGTTTTGGCAGTGCTCGCCCACATCGAGTTGGAGGGGCTCGACATATTGGCCTCTGCATGGAGCGGTGGGGGACGTCAAAAGCAGTCCGAGGAATGTAAATAGCAGGAAGGCCGTCGTGCTGCAGGAGTAGCGGAAGTAGGTCTTGTAGTCGGCGGTTGTCCACTCCTGCAATGGCTTTGGCTGTGTGTATGTAAGCCCATATTTTTGCCTGCACGTCCTTCTCATCAGTTCTGGGTGGTATCTTTGTCTTCATCTTCTTTTTTGTTGGTTGACGATAAGGTGGTCCGTCCCAAGCCACATCTCTTGCCTCGGGTCCTTTTGCGCCTTCACAAAGTTTCAGAAGGACTTTGTCACCTTCCGTTGGAAGAGTCTCCTTAAGAGGCCTCAAGAGTCCTGTGGCATGTACAAAGACGTCTCTCCCCGTTTGTTGGTCCGTGATGAAACTGTATCCCACCTTCGCATTATACCATTTTACAATTCTTTGGTGGTGGTCTGGAATTGCCATGGTAAAGCAGCACCCCTCACTCGCTGGGGCAGCTTAAATAACCCCCCTCCCCCTTTTGCAACACTGTGATTGGCTCGCCTCTGGGTCAATCACCGCTTCTTTGTCCACCTGCCTGGCCATCATTTCCGGTCCCCCCACTTCCTGTCTCTCTTACAATACCCTCTCACTCCATCTTCACTACTCTAGTTGCCACCCTCCCCCTATGCCGTCGCAACACTGCCCTCCCCCTTGAAAAATAGTCATCCAGACTATTCAGTGTCACTATCACAACACACACAACACACCCCACAACATAGTTTTCATACTGCCATCACTCACCACACTGTCGCTCCTCACCTCATTGTCTGGCAATGAGGGTGGTCTCTGCTGGCTCCACAAGCATCCTTCCTCCACAACGACAGCCCACAGGTGGCCGACATGGAGGATGCGCCGCCGCTTGCTTATGGCAATGTCATCTTGTAGGTGACTGCTGTGAGTCGTTGCGGAGCGGTGTACGGCCTTTCCACGTTCCCAGTAATTCTCCAGCCTCTTCAAGGTGGTGCCTCATTTCCTACGAGGCTTGTACCGCCAGCCGCTGTCCCACATCGCATTCTGGGCGTCACCGGCGCGCAGCTAGTACCGGCAGGTCATGGTTTGCACCACGAGATGGCGATTGTTCACCACCCGTCGCCGCGTAGCCTCGATCCGCTGCTGCAGCGGGCAGGAGTGTAACCCGTGGCTTCCTGCTGCATAGACCTGTATGCCATTAGGGTAAACAGCAGCCACAGGTCCTAATCTTGCTGGTCAGAGCTGCAATACTTGGCCAGTTCTTCCGGCAGCGTCCTATTAAAATGCTCCACCATGCCGTCACTCTGGATGTGGAGCGGGGTGGTGCGCGTCTGGTGGATCCCCAGCAGCTCACAACACTGTCGGAACACCCTCGACTGGAACTTCCGGCCCTGGTCCAAGTGCAGCTCTCCTGGAATACCAAACCTGGTGAAAAACTCTCTTACCAGAACTCCAGCTACAGTCTCTGCCTCGTAGTCTGGAATCTCATACGCCTCTGGCCACTTGGAGAAGTAATCCATGGCCACCAGGATGTAGCGGTTACCTCGGGGCGTACACGGCAGTGGCCCCGCGATATCCATCACCACCCTCTCCATAGGTGAACCAGACTGGTACAACTGCAGCGGTGCACGGGTGCGACGTGCCAGTCCCTTCTTGGCGGCGCAGATGACGCACAGCTGACACCACTCCACCACATCATGCCTCATGCTGATCCAGTAGAGGAGTTGACGCAAACAGCACAGCGTCTTCTTGTGTCCCAAGGTGCCCACCAGAAACGCCAGCATGAGTTTCCTCCAGCAACTCAGCTCGCAGGGACAGAGGCACCACCAACAGCCAAGAGCGTTCGTGCATCGCTGTATCCTCCCAGCTCCTTTGCAGCATGCCATCCTTCACACGCAGCATCTCCCACTGCTCCACCAAGGCCTTGGTGGCAGGACTTTTTGGCGACAGTTCCTCCTTGCTTGGTTGCTCACCTTTCTCCATCCATCTCAACACCGAAGCAATGTCAGGGTCAGCATACTGGGCATCTTTCCACCGCTGGCTGGTCTCTCCCGGTCCGCCTTCCACTCGTATCCTCTGGCAACTAACTTCCTCTTGTCGCAACTCGCAAGCAGTGCGAGCATCCCATTTCACATGGCCGGCGACTCAGACTGTCCGCATTGCCATGGTTACGTCCCGGGCAGTGCACCACTCAGTAATTGTACTCTTCCAAGTAGCTCAGCCACCTCCACAGTTGTCCTTCTGGGTTCTTCAGAGTCTTTAGCCACCTCAGCGCCACATGGTCGGTCCTGATAACAAACTCAGCTCCATACAAGTATGTGGTGGAAGTGGGCCAAACTTCTCACTATAGCTAGCAACTCCTTCCTGGTGACGCAGTATTTCTGCTCAGGCTTGCTGAACTTGGCGCTGTAGTAGGCTAGTACATACTCCTTTCCTTCCTTTACTTGCGACAGCACCGCTCCGAGGCCCTCTTCGCTCCTGTCAGTGTTGAGAATGAAGGGAAGACCGGAGTACTTATCATCGCCGCCTTCAAACCATCAAACGCCTTCCTGGCAAGCGCATGTGAAACGGGCATTTTTTTCTCGTCAGCTGATGCAAGGGAGCCGCCAGGGCGGCAAAGCCTTCCATGAACCTCCAATAGTAGCTGCATAAGCCAAGAAAGCTTCTCACACTCGCCACCGACGTTGGGACCGGCCAATCCACCACTGCTGACACCTTGGTAGGATCCGTGCGCACCCCACCTCACCCGACAACATGTCCCAGGAACGGCACTTCATGCTGGAAGAAGGTGCATTTCTTCGGGTTCAGCTTCAGGTTCGCCTCCCGCAGACGACCCAGCACCGCCTCCAGACATTGCAGCTCCTCCTCAAACACCCTCGCGAACACCAGAACGTCATCCAGGTACACTAAAGCTGCCTTCCACTGCAACTCAGCTAGCACCTTCTCCATGAGCCGCTTGAAGCATCCTGGGGGCATTGCACAACACGAATGGCATCACACAGAACTGCCACAAGCCCTGGCCGAAAGAGAACACCGTTTTCTGCTTGTCTGCCTCTGCCATCATCACCTGGTGATATCCTGACTTCAGGTCCAAGGTGGACAACCACTGAACACCAGCCAGAGCGTCCAGTCTTGGGCATCTCGGCTAAAGACGTCCTCGTGTTCCATCAGCAGTTTCTCCAGCTTCACTACCTGTTCAGGAGTCAGCTTGGTAGCGTTACGTACCACTAAATCCACCACGTGTGTAGGTAGTGCGGGGATCGTCTCACCAGCATCTCTGTGTACCTCACCTCCACAGCTGCGCGCCGCTGCTTGGCGTTCACAGGCTATCACAGTGACGTCTGCAGTCTCACTTTCCCTCACGACTCGGCAGTGCAGCTCCAGCCTCTCGTCCTCGATATCTGAACTCATCACGGGGCTCTCCACCTGTTCAACAGCATCCTCAAGGATCAGCGGTACCCATTGTCCTCGTACCTGCATCTGCATCCTTCCCAGGTCCCCACATGCTTCACTCTGAACCAGGAAAACCAGCCCCAACAGACAGGGTTCCTCCATGTCGGCCACGAATACTGGTAGCTTCTCTTCCATGCCACCCACCATGATCGTAGACATCACGGGGCCTCGTAGTGTCGTACAGTGGCCAGTCACGCCACACAGCTGCCGGTCTGACAGGAAAATCTTGACTTGCCAATACATCTTCCCTGACGAAGGTCCTCGCCGCTCCAGTGTCCACTACCAGGAGACACGGGCGGCCGTCCACTGCGCCCGACACTCGGACTGCCAGCGCAGTAGCGTCGCTGCAGCACTACACAGACGGGGCCCAGGAACGACTTGGCTGGACAGTGGCCTGAACTCCCAGCCTGCTTTCGTTTCCCCCCACCATCATGACGTCCTTCAGCTGCGAGCAGGAAGCACGGCGATGCCCCCACCGTCCACAGTACTCACAGCAAGCCTTGGTGGGAGAACGTGCTTGCACATCCTCCAGCGAGCGTGTCCTCCGCTCACTGCAGCAGTCACTGCGACGATGACCACGTTTGCCACACTTCCAGCAGAAGCCACTAAACTCACCTGAGCTGGTGCGCCTCATCCTTCCCTGTTGGACTTGAGTACGGCGAACTGGTAGGTGGCGACGCAGCAGCTTCTGGGCGGCAAAGTGGTGGTGCAGTGTCACAGCGACGGCGGTAGTGTACAGGAAGGCCTCAAATTCCATGGCCCTCGCCAATGCCTGCTGTGCATCTGCTGGGTGCGCCTGCTTCACGAAGATTTGCATCTGCTGATCCTCCAGTGCGTCTACGAAAGCATCCCGAGACAGCACCGTCACCATCTCTTCTGGGGCCACTGGGTACGCATGACGCACCAGCGACTCCACTGCTTGAGCAAGTTGTGGAAGAGACTCATCCTGCTGATGTGTTCTGCCCTTCAGCTGCTCCACTCACTTCCAAAGCACCTCCTCAACGCCTCAACCACCGTGGTGTATGTTGATTGTTGGCTCGCCATCATGTGTGCCAGAATCTCCAGCGCTGGCCTGCGCAGACTGGCCACGAGTTGCAGTGCGTTTTCCTGGTCGCCCAATCCCTGTCCTTGAGCGAACTGCTCAAACTGTGCCTGGTATGCCTCCCAAGCTACCTGCCCGCCAAACTCAGCCGGTTTGCACTGGACACAGGTTCCTCCTATATACGGGCAGATCCAGCAACAGACGGTGGTGGTGGAGATTGTGGCGGGGTGATAGCATCATCTTCGGGTGCAGATGTGTACCACAGGTGTGTCGACTGTGTCCTGCCACCACAACAGCCGACATCACCAGGCTCCGAAGATGTGTAGGGACGGCCCTGTCCTGCTGGCTCAGGACACTCAGACCGTCCCCACGTGCCAAGAGACTGCTTCTCCAGGGAGTGCCACAGTCTCGTCACCTTCTCCCGTACTTCCTCCACCTTGGTCTCGACGACTTCAGTGTGTCCCTCGCACTGCTGTCTCACTGCTACCTGTTCCTCCCTGAACTCTTCCGTCCGGTCCTAGCGCAGCCTCTTGCTGTGTTCCACGGTGAACTGTTTTGACTCCCCGATGGCAGTTAGTATCTCCTCTCTCATCAGGTCCATTCGCATTACTACCACACTTATTTCCTGTTTCATTTCACTTGACATTTTCTGTTCCATTTTGTCCATTCGCGAATTTGTCACTTGCCATTTTGTTCATCATCTCAGCGAACCAGTTTTTCCACTCTGGCTCACTACCTCCTGACATCTCACTGCCTTTCACGTCTGAGTCTGCCATTGTTCACCCATACCCGGCAACTTTGCTTAGCTAAACTTTATCCCAACAGCTCCTGACACCACTTGTTACGAACCGCTGCCCACACAGCACAGCAAGGCAACCCACACCCGCATCCACTAAGCAAGGCAGGGTACCCAAAGGTCCTTACTTCAGCTTCCAACGCCACAACTGTAAACCACTTACTCTCAGCAACGACCAGGACAGGACAACGTGCAGGACGTGGGGCGGCAACGGGATAAGTTGGCGAGGGTCCGTGGCTAGCAAGGGATGCGAGGCACACAGCTCACAGACAAGCACTCACTCAGACAGGCAGGACTGGCAGGAAACACATAGTACAGCTTCTTACGTTTACTAGTAGTAATAATACATCAACAACTCCCAGCTATAGTACACAATGCGAGAACGAGACCGGAGAGCAGGGCGGAACAGCGGGGCAAGCCTGAGCTACTGCCGACTGACTGAGCACCCCTCACTCACTGGGGCAGCTTAAATACCCCCCCTCCCCTTTTGCAACACTGTGATTGGCTCACCTCTGGGCCAATCAGCGCTACTTTGTCCACCTGCCTCGCCATCATTTCCAGTCCCCCACTTCTTGTCTTTCTTACAATACTCCATTTTCACTACTCTAGTTGCCACACCCCCTACGCCGTCGCAACAATGAATGTATATATATATATATATATATATATATATATATATATACATATATATTGTTACGTTGACCGGTTAAACGGGTAAGATTGGCATCGGGGAGCCGTTGAACAATAACAATAAAAAAAAACACTGCAGGTTCAGCTGGTGAGGAAATGCAAAGGGACACTTTAAAAAGCTATTTCAATAACCCATAATGAAACTGACACACATAGATATAACATGAAACATGAAACACATATATAACATGAAACACAGGAAAATGACATACACATATACATATAACACAGAAATAAATACAACAATAAAGAACCCAACTTAATACCTAACAATAATCCTAATCCTATATGGAGGCAATGTGGAAAACACGGAACGAGGGGAAGTGATACTTATGCAGTGTCGCAGTGGTGAAGTGCTGGGTGATGGCTGATCCCACGGTAGTCCCAAGAGGCGTTGTGTTCACTGGTTGAGGCCTGGACCTCGACTTTACTTTCCAGAAAGCCAAGAGCTGGCTTAACACTTCCGGTTGAGTCGAATGGGGCCGTATAAATCCAACTTCGGGACAGTAGTGGGGCTTCATGAGACGGTGGCGTGGAAGGTTCACGAGACGGTGACGTGGAAGGGGAGGCGGAGAGGTGGCGAACGAGGTAACAAGCGGAGGAGGGGATGGTAGTGGAGTATGTTACGGGCAGGCCGTAACAATATATATATATATATATATATATATATATATATATATATATATATATATATATATATATATATATATAGTGAATTGTATAATATCATAGTTATTCATCTCAACTTCACCATTAATTTCATATTTTTCCTTTTAGTTATATATATTGTTACATTCACCGGTTAAACGGATAAGATTGGCATCGGGGAGCCGGTGAACAATAACAATAAAAAAAAAACACTGCAGGTTCAACTGGTGAGGAAATGCAAAAGGGGGCACTTTAAAAAGCTATTTTAATAACCTATAATGAAACTGACAAACAGTTATAACATGAAACATGAAACACATATAACATGAAACACAGGAAAATGACATACACATATACATATAACACAGAAATAAATACAACAATAAAGAACCCAACTTAATGCCTAACAATAATGCTAATCCTATATGGAGGCAATGTGGAAAACACAGGACGAGGGGAAGTGATACTTATGCGGTGTCGCAGTGGTGAAGTGCTGGGTGATGGTTGATCCCACGGTAGTCCCAAGAGGTGTTGTGTTCACTGGTTGAGGCCTGGACCTCGACTTGACTTCCAGAAAGCCAAGAGCTGGCTTAACACTTCCGGTTGAGTCGAATGGGGCCGCGTGAATCCAACTTCGGGACAGTAGCGGGGCATCATGAGATGGTGACGTGGAGGGTTCATGAGACGGTGGCGTGGAAGGTTCACGAGACGAGGACGTGGAAGGGGAGGCGGAGAGGTGGCGAACAAGGTAACAAGCGGAGGAGGTGATGGTAGTGGAGTATGTTACGGGCGGGCCGTAATATATATATATATATATATATATATATATATATATATATATATATATATATATATATATATATATATATATAGTGAATTGCATAATTTCATAGTTATTCACCTCAAGTTCACCATTAACTTCATATTTTTCCTTTATATATATATATATATATATATATATATATATATATATATATATATATATATATATATATATATATATATATATATATATATATATATATATTCACCTAGTTGTAATTTTCTAGGGCATGGGTATTATACTCGTGTGGCCCCGTCTCCATATCTACACACATCCAACTTTCCTTTAAAACTATGCACACTCCTCGCTGAGTCCACCTCCTCACTCAAACTATTCCACACCTCCACACATCTTTGTGGCAAACTATATTTCTTCACATCCTTCAAGCATATTCCCTTGGCTATCTTTTTACTATGCGATCTCGTAGTTCTATTTAAATTTTCCTCTCTCAACATCATTTGTTCATTATCCACTTCATCCAAACCATTCAACAGTTTATAAACCTGTATTAAATCTCCTCTTTCTCTTCTTTGTTCCAAGGTAAGCAAATTCATTTCTTTTAATCTCTCCTCATAGGTCATTTCTGCCAATTCCGGTACCATTTTTGTTGCCATTCTCTGCAATCTCTCCAACTTCCTTATATGCTTCTTTTTATAAGGGGACCAAACCACCCCAGCATATTCCAATCTTGGTCTAATTACCGTACTAATTAATTTCTTCATAATATCTTTATCCTTATAATGAAAGGCTAATCCAATATTTCTAATCAGATTATATGTTTCTCCAAACATCTTGTCAATATGAGCCTCAAACTGTCCATGGTCTTGTATTATCACTCCCAAATCCTTTTCCTTTTCCACCTTTTACAACACTACTCCTTCACCCATCTTGTATGACCCTCTTGGCCGTCTTCTACTCTTCCCCATCTCCATTACATGACTTTTGCTCAGATTAAATTCCATCTCCCACCTCTTGCTCCACTCCCAAATCATATACAGATCTGCCTGTAAAATTTCACAATCTACTTCACTCTTCACATACCTACACAACTTTGCATCATCCACAAACAAATTAATATAACTGTTTACTTCCTCTGGCATTTCATTAATATAGACAAGGAAAAGTATTGGTGCCAGCACTGAACCCTGTGGGACTCCACTCTTCACCACCAACCAGTCCGACTTTGCATCCCTTATTACCGTTCTCATCTCCTTCCATCTCAAGTAGTTTTCCATCCCTTTAACACTTTTCCCTTTAGTCCTTCATAAATCTCTAATTTCCATAGCAGTCTCATGTGCAGTACCTTGTCAAAAGCTTTTTTTAAATTCAAATATACACAGTCCATTCATCCCTCTCTCTCTTGTATTTTGTCAATCACTCTTGAATAAAAGCTCAGTAGATTTGTTACACATGACCTCCCTTTCCTAAAGCCAAATTGATGATCTGATAATAACTTATGATCCTCCAGGAACCGTATCCAATATTTCTTTATCACCCTCTCACAAATCTTACCGACCACACTTGTTAAAGACACAGGTCTATAGCTAAGAGGCTCTTCTTTACTCCCTCCCTTATAAATGGGCACCACTTCAGATCTTTTCCACTCTACCGGTACTTCCCCGATTTCTAATGAGCACCTAACAATATCATATAATGGATCTATCAATTCTTCTTTACATTCCTTCAATAATTTGCCTTAAACTTCATCTGGTCCCATCGCTTTATCTTCTTAAAGTTCCTCCAACATTTTATATAACTCCTTTTTAGGTATCTTAATGTCATCCATGTACACATTTCCTTCTACATTCTGAGGCTTTACAAACATTGTTTCTTTAGTAAATACTTGTTGAAACCTATTATTTAGCAATTCCGCAATATCCTTAGGGTCATCTACTATCCCTTGCTCTCCTTTCAATCTTTCAATGGACTCTCTCTTTTTAAATTTACCATTTATGAACCTGTAAAATAATTTTAGATGTTCCTTACTCTTGTCTACAATATCTTTTTCAAATTTTCTTTCTTCCTCCCTCCTTACCCTCACATACTCACTTCTTGCCACTCTATAATTCTCCTTATTTAGTATATTTCTGCTCTTTTTCCATCTTTTCCAAGCCAAATTTCTCTTTTCTTTAGCCTTAGCACAAGTTGCATTAAACCAATCCTTTCTTCCTTCCTCTCTGGGTTTATACTTTGGTACAAATTTCATAACTCCTTCTTTATAATATTTCATAAAAATCTCTTTTTTTTTTTTTTTTTGCACTTCTCTGCTTTGTAACCTCTCTCAATCTAATGTTCTGAAATTGTTTTTCAAATTTTCTGTGTCCATCTTTCTATAATTCAATATACCACTCCTGTATGTCTCGTCTCTCCTTCGCTGTGTTATTGCCATCTGCATTTCCATAACCACATGATCACTCTTCCCCAATGGACATTTATATTGTATATCCCCACATAGGTACACTTCTCGTGTTAACACCAAATCCAGTCTAGCCGGTTCATTATCTCTATATCTAGTATTTTCTTTCACCCTCTATTCCATCATATTTTCCATCATTAGATTAAGGAATCTCTCTCCCCATGCTTCCTCTCCAACACCACTTACTAGATTTTCCCAATCCACTTCTTTACAATTAAAATCTATTAGTATCACCTTTCTTTTTTCAGTTAATACACTTTCCAAACTCTGCAAAGTATCCTTGATCATATTGTTGTATTCCCTTAATGTCCAAGAATTTGTTTTAGGAGGTACATAGGTCACCATGATTATTAATTCTTTTCCATCACTTTTTAACCTTATGCTTATCACTTCTGCGTTGTTCTTCCCATACCAAACCTTATCCACATTTATCTCCTTCTTCATCATGATCATAACTCCTCCACCTTTACCCTCTCTATCCTTTCTCCATATATTATATTTATTATCCAAATTTACCTTTGTTTTTTCATGTAATTTTGTCTCAGTCAAACACACTATATCAGGCTTCTCCACCATCATATAGTTTTGCAATTCCAATCTACTTGACTGTATCCCATCTATATTAGTATACATTACGGTCCACCCACTGCTCCCTCTAGGGGTTCCTCTGCATTCCTTTTTTCCACATACCATTTTCTGACTCTCTCGTATAACTCTCCAAAAAACTTTTCTTTTTCCTCTTCAGACCGCACATCATTTTTCCTTCTCGCCTCTTCCAACAATTCCTTATATCTTCTCCTCTCTTCCTCATTTCTATTTTTCCTAATGTACACCTCTTAACAACCTTCTACCTCTCTTAATTTTGATGTTCTACATAAAATGTCCTCCGTAGATTGTTGTGACTTCAGTACTACTTTAATCGGTCTCCTTACTTCCTCCTGATACGGACCCAGTCTATGGATCTCCTCCACTTCTTGTAGGTCTTTTTTTCCCTCATCATTTAGATTTTTGAACAAATCTCTTACCGTTTTTAATTCTTCTTTGATTCTCTTAGGCTTATATGTTATATTTTGTTCTTTCATCCCAAATATTAATACACTCTTCTTCTTTTCTGCTATTTCTCTTATGAATGTTTCCTTATTCTTAATAACATTAACCAGTTCCTTAGACCTTTCTTTTTTGTCTTCATTCAACTGATCTTTAATTATTTCTTGTAAACCAACCATCTCAGCTTCCCTCGACTCAGTCCATTATGTTTTCTTCATTTCCCACTCCCTTTCAAACCTTTCACTTTGCTCACTGATCATTTCCTTAAAGTCATCTTTCTTCTTTACAACTTTCTCCATTTTCTCCTCCAACCGTCTCTTGTATTTTCAACCTCCACTCTCAAGTGTGCATTCTCATCCACCAATCGTTTTACATTTTCCTTCAGTCTCTTAACTCTTTCCTTCAAAGCCTTGCGGAATTCTCTATCCTGCTCCTCCTCACTCCTCTGAACTTTTAATTCCTTCACCAACTCCTCAAATTTCTTCTCTAGCATAACTAATCTTCCTTGCATTGTTGCTGCTATTGAAGATGGACTCATGTTTTGTATGGCCACTTTTGGTTTTGCTCCCGGGGCCTCATCGGCATATTTTGAATTTGGTAACTTATTCCTTACAGGTCTATCCATTTCATTTCATTCTTCCTGGGAGCGTGTGGGTGTGTGGTGGTGTGCACTGGCGGCCAGGCCTGGTAGCTTTGTGTGTGTGGTGGGATGTGTTGGCGGCTGTTTATGGCTGGCCCTTGTTTGTTTCCCGCGCCGTCGTCTGGAGCGCGGAGGCTCCAAACCTCCAATCGCTATTAGGCGGCGTCACACTAGCACTTTTTCCGTCGTCTCAGGCAATTTCCGTCGTCTTTTTACTCTTCTGTCAACTCTTTCCGTCGTCCTGAGTCAGACGGAACGCATCGTTTTCGTCTAGCGCCAATTTTTAGTCAAAATAAGAACTATGGTTTCTAATCAACACTTTTATTAGAAAAATATTTTTTTGTTAAACGGAAGAATGCTGTTATCATAACAAGAAATTCGAATGAGTTGATGAAAATATATTTGTATACATTTTTGTTTTCTTCTAGTCTAGCAATGAAAAGTTCCTCAGTTGTTTGTGTACATTTCCAGGGGAGTGCGAATGTGCGACGCTTTTGAATATTTCCAAGGCAACTTTCAAGTAGCTGGCCAAGATGAGCAGTGGACAAAACACACTGACGAATTTCTCATAGAGAGTATTAGAGGTCACCGTTGCCTTTGGGATCACAGAACAGCTGATTACATTATAAGGTGCAAAAAAGCCACGGCTTGATGGGGTGAATGAGGAGCCATGTTTGTTTACAATCGACAAGCGCGGCAAAGGCGGAAGCAAGCTTGTGTCACTGCAGTGCTGCCAGGTGCAAGGTAATTACCCTGTTTTAGGGTAATCTGAGCGCTATCAGGGTAACAGGGTAGAAAATGAAAAAAAAAAAACGATTTTTAGGGTAATTTCGTCACTTTAAACTGTAAACTCTCTGAGACAGCTATTTTGTTGTGTATGTGAGAAAGAGAGAGAGAGAGAGAGAGAGGGGTGGGGGGGATCGGGTACCGCGTACTGTTTCTCCATTCAAAGTTTGTCAAGAACGTATAAAGTATGTATCAACCTGTAATGGATGTGTACTATACGGGACCGGCGGCATCGCTTGCCTAGCCAGCATGCCAGAGTTGCCAGGTCATGTCATATATGGCATTTTGTGACAAATTGGGCATCATATTTTAGAAATTACAGATAAACAATAAAATCTGCCTAATTTCTTGTGGAAGAAAACTATAAAAAAGCTCTGTTAAATAATGTTGAATACCATGAACATGACTGAGTGCCTAACAACCTCTGCTAGGTGCCGGCGAGCATGTGGGCCTATGAGGCAGTCAGTAATTACTCAGCGACGCGTGTTATTGCGGCGTGTAGTGTGACTGCCCGCGCTGATTGGATTGATTGACTTACGTACTGACGTGCTACAACCATGGATTCTCCGTACACTACACTCCCAGCCAAACACAAGCGTTCACCCTACACGCAAAAGTATAGTGAAAAGTGGGAGGATGATGCGAACTTCAAGGGCTGGCTGAGTAAAATCAGTAAAGGTACGCTTTTTTATCACTGCAAAGTCTGTAATTATGATGGAAAAGCAGGTAAATCAGAAATTGAAAGACATGCGGGAACAACGAAGTGTTACGGCCTGCCCATAACATACTCCACTACCATCCCCTCCTCCGCTTGTTACCTCGTTCGCCACCTCTCCGCCTCCCCTTCCACGTCACCGTCTCGTGAACCTTCCACGCTACCGTCTCATGAACCCTCCACGTCACCGTTTCATGAAGCCCCGCTACTGTCCCGAAGTTGGATTCACGCAGCCCTATTCGACTCAACTGGAAGTGTTAAGCCAGCTCTTGGCTTTCTGGAAAGGAAGTTGAGGTCCAGGCCTCAACCAGTGAACACAACGCCTCTTGGATCTACCGTGGGATCAACCATCACCCAGCACTTCACCACTGTGACACCGCATAAGTATCACTTCCCTCGTCCGTGTTTTCCACATTGCCTCCATATAGGATTAGGATTATTGTTAGGTATTAAGTTGGGTTCTTTATTGTTGTATTTATTACTGTGTTATATGTATATGTGTATGTCATTTTCCTGTGTTTCATGTTATATATCTGTGTTTCATGTTTCATGTTATATCTATGTGTGTCAGTTTCATTATGGGTTATTAAAATAGCTTTTTTAAAGTGCCCCTTTGCATTTCCTCACCAGTTGAACCTGCAGTGTTTTTTTTTTTATTGTTATTGTTCACCGGCTTCCCGATGCCAATCTTACCCGTTTAACCGGTGAACGTAACAATTGGCGACCGTGACAGGACCCCATTATAACCCTTGTTCAGTGTTCCATTTTTCCAGTGACTTTTTTCTGTGATTACATTATTTTTTCTTGTGTTTCTGTGGTGTTGTGACTTTGATGTGTTTTTTTCTGTGACTTACTCTGCGTGTGGTTTAAATTTACCTTTGTGCGATCAAGTGGCTCCTTTTGGGTTAAACGTGCTTCGTGACTTTCATTGGTATCGCATAGCAGTGGTAGAGCAGGAAACCAGGTAGAAAGGCGTGTTCACCGATAGCACTTATCTCTATTTTTGCACATAGGCAGGTGTGTAATAAGTGTTATCCAAGTGTTGGGATCATCATATGTTCATGCGAACCCTCAATCCCTCACTTCGCGGATCATTTTCTCGCTAGTTAGAATCGGCCATTTTAACTAGTCTCTCAGACGAATCCGCCTCCTTATCAATAACAAGTCTCAGTACAATTCGCTCTTCACTCTCAAGTCTCGTAACTAGAGTAATCCGGATCCCTCTTAACGCCGTAATTCTCTAGTTTACCCCCCTCATTAGTGATTGTACTCATAAGTGTTTACTTAAGTATAATCTAGGTAATTTCCAAGGTTGCCTTTATTATGACTCTGCCAAGTTCCTCACTTAAGTAATTCGCTTATCATTTTTTTTTGTGTGTGTTGTTTAACATCTATTTAATATGGCTTTCGCTCAGTTTAACGTTGAAGATTTTGTGCCGACCCTTCTCTGGAACAACTTAAAGATGCTAATATAAAGAAGGACCAATGGAAAGCCATCGCTAAACATTTTGATGTTCCCATCACGTCTCAGATGACTAAAGAGGTCATTAAGAATGTAGTTGTTGAACATCTAGTGCAAGAAGGTCAGTTGTTAGGAAATACCAGAGAAGAGTTAACTCCCATGTCAGCCTCTACGAGGACTATAATACACAGTCCCCAGGAAGAACAGGATAAGAGTAGGATAAGTCAGTGGGAAATTGAGAAGCTTAAACTAGAATACCGGATGCATGAAAACAAATGCAACTACAGGCAGAAAAAGAAGATAAAGATAAAGAGCAAGAACTACAGGAAAAAAAAGAACTACAGAGAGAGAATTTCAGTTACAACTTAGAAGGCAGGAGAAAGAGTTAGAAATTCAGGAGTTAGCCCTACGAAATGACGCTAAGTTTAGAGGGAAGAAATAGATATAAAGAAAAAGTTAGCAAGCTTTAATCCTGCTACAGCTGCTCCGCTAGTTCCCCCTTTTGATGAATCTGATGTTGACGGGTCATTTCGCGCTTTTGAGAGCATTGCTAATAGGAATAAATGGCCCAAGGATCAGTGGGTGTCTCTCCTTGTCCCTAAGCTAGTAGGAAAAGCTTATAGGGTATACAACGGCCTTAGTGATGAGGTAGAATATGAAGAGATCAAAGGTAACATTCTAGACGCCTACTCTATCACTTCTGATGGATACAGACAACAGTTCCGAAAGTATGTGAAACCAGAGTCTCACACCTATGTTGAATTTGCTAGTGAGAAACTAAGACAATTTAAGAAATGGTTAGCCGCCCTTAACATTACCACCTTTTCGGAGTTGCTCAATCTAATGGTCCTGGAAGAATGGAAGAACAAGTTACCCTTTAATATTCTGAGGCATGTGGAAGAACGGGAGAGAGTGATCTTATGTCTGCCGCTAAAGTGGCTGATGCGTTTGCTTTGTTGATGGGATCCCTGGGTAGTAGAGGTCGTGGTTCACTATCTAATGTTAGGTCCTCCTTTGGGGAAGGTTTTGGGGCGGGTGGTAAGCCGACCGGATTCTCGCCAAATGCATATAATTCCCCCTGGTGTACATACTGTAAGAAACCAGGACACACGATCCAAAAATGTAGACACCCAAATTGCAAGGCCTCTCAACGTCAACTTTCTTTTGTGGCCCCTAAACCTAACACATTTGAGAACAAGAAACCAGTGGCCCTAGCTAACCCTGTCAACTCTCCTCTAGAACTTTATGACTCGTACATGTATCAAGGTAAAGTGTCCCTGACTGATGGTAAAGACAAGGCAATAAATGTCAAGGTTCTGCGTGATACAGGTGCTGCCCAATCCATCTTAAGGGAAGATGTCATCCCTAACATCAAACAGGCTTTCACTGGGGAGAAGGTGATCCTTACAGGTCTCGAATCACAGCTCTCCTATCCCTTGGCTAATTAGCTTACAGTGCCCTTTCATTTCAGGAGAGGTTGAGGTAGCCATTAAACCTGGTGAACTGCCAGTACCGGGGTACATCTTGTACTGGGTAATGATCTTGCGGGTAACTTGGCTGTTCCAAACTTAATTGTTCTTGATTCTCCCTTAACAGAAAGTCCCACTAAGACCCTGGACGAAACATCCCCTCACTTCTTCCCAGTGTGTGCAGTCACCAGGTCTCAGTCCAAGTCCCCTGCCCTTTCACCACCTCCTCCACCAATGATTGCCTCTACTGACAACTTGTACAATAACATCATTTCAAAGGAGAATTTGATTAATGCTCAGGAACAGGATCTCACTTTGGCTAAGATCAGACATGTTGCCAGTGAGACAAAGGATATGTCTAAATTGCCTTGTTTTTATTATCAGGAAGGAGTCCTGATGCGTGCCTACAGACCTCCTGAACTGAAACAACTAGACACCTGGTCAGAAACACATCAAGTTGTCATCCCTTGTCTGTAAGACCAGCCATTATAGAACTAGCTCATGATGGATTGTCAGGTCATCTAGGCATCCAAAAACCTACAAGAAGGCTCTTCAACATTTTTTTGGCCAGGAATGAAAAAGGATGTGTCACACTATGTAAAAACATGTCACATATGTCAAATTGTGGGTAAGCCTAACGAACGCCTTGTGCCAGCTCCTCTGACGCCTATTCCAGTTCAGACGGAGCCCTTCGAAAAGATCATTCTAGACTGCGTAGGGCCCTTACCCAAAACCAAACGAGGGAATCAGTATTTGTTAACCCTCATGGATCCCACTACCAGGTACCCTGAAGCATTCCTCTTAAGAACATCACATCAAAGACCATTGTAAAACATCTAATACATTTTTTCACCTCGGTAGGAATTCCAAAACAAATTCAGTCTGACAAGGGTAGCAATTTCACTAGCCATTTTTTCCAACAGATAGTGAATGAGCTAAACATCGACCATGTTACCTCCTCGGCTTACCACCCCAATCCCAAGGCTGTCTGGAGCGGTTTCACCAAACATTAAAATCCATGATGAAGAAGTATTGCTTGGAGCATCAAGGAGACTGGGATGAAAGTATCTCTTTCCTTCTCTTCGCTTTAAGAGAATCTCCTCAAGATTCTTTAGGTTACTCCCTTTGAATTACTCTATGGTAGACAGATCAGGGGGCCTCTCAAAATATTAAAGGATCAATGGTTTACTCAAAATACTCCTTCAAGCCCCAGTGTGTCTGACTACATCAGTAACCTTAAGAATAAAATCAGTGAAGTCAGATCTTTTGCTAAATCAAACTTCCTCAAATCTCAAACTAAAATGCAACAGAATTCTCTTCCCAAATCTGTCATGAGAAGTTTCAAACCAGGAGACAAGGTTTTACTTTTTCTCCCCACTCCAGGCAATGCTCTTCACAGTAAGTTCATGGGACCTTATGTTGTGGCTCAAAAACTAAGTCCATTAAATTATGTGGTCCACACTCCTGACCGTCGTAAGGATTCCCAACTAGTTCATATTAATCTAATGAAACCTTACCACTCCAGAGAACCAGAGGACGACTTGTCTCGCACTGTACCTGTATGTCTGGTAGGAAGGAGTCTGGTCCTGTGCCCCCGAGGAAGAGTCCGACATCGAATTCCTCTTCTCGTCACCTAAAGGACGCCCCTCAAACAGCCAAATCATGTCCAACCTTGATGAGGTGTTTCTTTCCTTAACACCTTCACAACAGTCTGATCTTAAGTTATTGCTAGACTTTTCAGAAATCACAGGTGACCTTCCAGGACTTTGTAATACTATCCAACATGACATAACATTAATATCTAATGACATCAAGCCTATAAGACAACCAGCCTATCGCATTTCACCCATTAAAAGAGACTTGATGAAAAAAGAGGTAGACTATCTGCTCTGTCATCACCTTGCAGAACCTAGTATATCCCCCTGGGCTTCTCCCTGCCTGTTAACATCTAAGCCAGATGGTAGTAGTCGATTTTGCACCGACTACAGGAAATTAAATAAAGTGACGGTGCCAGACTCCTACCCATTGCCCTTGATAGAGGACCTTATAGATAGTATAGGAGTAGCCAAATTTGTAACCACTATAGACTTACTTAAAGGTTACTACCAGATTCCCCTCTCGGACGAGGCCCGAATAATATCCGCCTTCATCACCCCCTTCGGACTATACCAATACACAGTGATGCCCTTCGGCTTGTCTAATGCTCCCGCCACCTTCCAGAGGGCTATAAATTACATCACCCAGGACTTGGAGGGAACATCTGCATATCTGGACGACCTGGTGGTGACTTCGGACGACTGGGTGACACATCTGACCCGTCTTCGGAGGCTGATGGGTCGGTTGCAGGAAGCCGGGCTTACAATCAACCTGGCCAAGTCCACCTTCGGGAAGTCTACGGTGGTCTACCTGGGACATGTGGTGGGGAACGGCAAGGTTCGCCCCAAGAGAGCTAACGTGGAGGCCATCCTTGGCTTCCTGTCCCTACCACCAGGAAAGCTCTCATGAGGTTCTTGGGGATGGCTGGTTTCTACAGAAGATTCTGTAGGAACTTCTCCACCCTGGCCGCCCCCCTGACGGACCTTATCAGCACTTCCGTCCCCTTCCACTGGACCCCGACCTGTGACCAAGCCTTCCAACACCTCAAGGCGTTCCTCTCCTCGGAACCAGTGGTCTGGACGCCGGATCACTCCCGCCCCTTCCATCTACAAGTGGACGCGAGTGGAGTTGGAGTGGGTGCTGTCCTACTACAAACGGACCCCACAAGCGGCATCCTCCATCCCATCGCCTATCACTCCGCCAAGCTGAAGAAACATCAACTCAACTACTCCACCATCGAGAAGGAGGCTCTGGCACTCGTCCTGGCGCTCCAACGTTTTGAGTGCTACCTTCATCCTGGTCCTCAAACTACGAAGGTCTTCACCGATCACAATCCTCTGGCCTTCCTTCACGCCATGAAGAACCGAAACCAACGCATTCTTAGGTGGGCCTTGTTAACTCAACCCTTCAACTTGGAAGTCCACCATATCAAGGGGGTGGACAACATCATCGCCGACGCCTTATCAAGATCTCCCGTCTCACCTCCTTCATGAGCCCATTACGGAGGTCTTAGGGGGGAGGAAATGTTACGGCCTGCCCGTAACATACTCCACTACCATCCCCTCCTCCGCTTGTTACCTCGTTCGCCACCTCTCCGCCTTCCCTTCCACGTCACCGTCTCGTGAACCTTCCACGCTACCGTCTCATGAACCCTCCACGTCACCGTTTCATGAAGCCCCGCTACTGTCCCGAAGTTGGATTCACGCGGCCCTATTCGACTCAACCGGAAGTGTTAAGCCAGCTCTTGGCTTTCTGGAAAGGAAGTTGAGGTCCAGGCCTCAACCAGTGAACACAACGCCTCTTGGGTCTACCGTGGGATCAACCATCACCCAGCACTTCACCACTGTGACACCGCATAAGTATCACTTCCCCTCGTCCTGTGTTTTCCACATTGCCTCCATATAGGATTAGGATTATTGTTAGGTATTAAGTTGGGTTCTTTATTGTTGTATTTATTACTGTGTTATATGTATATGTGTATGTCATTTTCCTGTGTTTCATGTTATATATCTGTGTTTCATGTTTCATGTTATATCTTTGTGTGTCAGTTTCATTATGGGTTATTAAAATAGCTTTTTAAAGTGCCCCCTTTTGCATTTCCTCACCAGTTGAACCTGCAGTGTTTTTTTTTTTTTATTGTTATTGTTCACTGGCTAAGTATTAAGTTGGGTTCTTTATTGTTGTATTTATTACTGTGTTATATGTATATGTGTATGTCTTTTTTCTGTGTTTCATGTTATATATCTGTGTTTCATGTTTCATGTTATATCTATGTGTGTCAGTTTCATTATGGGTTATTAAAATAGCTTTTTAAAGTGCCCCCTTTTGCATTTTCTCACCAGTTGAACCTGCAGTGTTATTTTTTTTTATTGTTATTGTTCACTGGCTCCCCGATGCCAATCTTACCAGTTTAACCGGTGAACGTAACACGAAGCATGTGAATAATGTGAAAACCCTGAAAAACACAAGGAGCATCGTACGCTTGCAAAAAGTTACCTAGGTCAGTTGAGGATCTGGCACGTGACATACACAATTACTTCTTATCTCCTAAGCAGTCCATGGCTTTCAAGGAGTTTCAGGAATTCGCTGATGTGAAACCCCACAAGATTCTACATCCATCCCAAACACGATGGCTATCGCTGCACAGTGTAGTGAAAAGACTTCTAGAACAACTCCCAGCTTTGAAGCTGTTTTTTGCTCAAGCACTGATGGAGGATCGACTGCAAGCATCTCAGTCCATCTTACAAAAACTTAATGATCTTCTAAATAAACTATATCTAGAATTTCTAGATTATGTATTGCCCTTCTTCAGTTATCTTAATAAAGAAATGCAAGACAAGGATCCAAAGGTTTATGCTCTTAGCAGTAGAGTCTCTGCAGTCTTGGCAACTATACTCGAGTGTTACCTGAAGCCAGGCTACTTAAAGTCAACAGCACTAGCAAATGTGAAAATCAGAGACCCGGCTAATGTTCTTCCCTTAGAAGATATGTACTTGGGCGGTCGAGTAACTGCATCACTACACTCGTGCCATGGTATCGAGAAACAGGATCTTACAAACTTCAGGTTAAGATGCCTTGATTTTTATATTGAGAGTGCATCACAGCTTCTACACAGATTTAATCTGACTGATCCATTACTTGAATCTCTCAAAGCATTGGATCCTCAGTGTATTTTGAAGAAAACCGTCCCATCCATTGCCCCAATTAGCATCACAATTTCCAAATCTTGTCCCTGAGAATGACTTGAACACCATTGACAATGAGTGGCGTTTGCTACGGAACACAGAAATTAATGTTCAGAGCGACAGTAGTGTTTGGAAGTTTTGGATGGAAGTAAAGAAAGTTAAGAAAGGTGATGACACACCCTTGTTTCCAAAGGTGGGAAACTTCATGACGAACTTGCTATGCTTGCCTCATTCAAGCGCCAGTGTCGAGAGAGTTTTTTCTCAAATAAATCTTTTGAAAACAAAAAACAAGAAATTCACTTAACACAGACACATTAATTGGAATGCTTCATGCTAAGAGAACATTTGAAAATTCAACATCAAACAATTTCAAAATTACATCAACACACGTGAACCTGATGACGGAACGCATATATGACCAGCAGGAGTAATCATTATGGACACTGGCAACACGAGTAAATAGCATTGCAAGTACACGTGAGTATAATTTTGTATCACTGTATATATTATGCTGATATCTCTTACATATATATGCGTATAAATCATCTTTAAAAAATAGGTTAGTAGTAAACAGGGTAATCTTAAAGCAAACAGGGTAATGTTAAGGGTGAATTTAGGGTAAAGTTGGCAACTCGACCTGGCAGCACTGCTTGTGTGTGACGGCCAACGTCTGCAAAACTTGACAGTCGTCAGAAAATTGACAGAAAAAGAAGACGGAAAAGTGCTAGTGTGACGTCGCCTTTATGCACACTCCACCAGGCTATGTTCACTCTGTACACTCGTTCACTCGCTCTGGTTGCCCTTTTGTACTAGTGATGGTTCTCACTCCAAGCACATTGTTTAGCGTGTGGTTAGTTAGACGCATGGTACAATGATCAAAAAGTTATTGTACCATGGTTAGACGACTCTCTGAGCAAGGAGGCACGTCCACTCTCTACGGAGCGTGTGTGCGTGTGTGTGTATGTGTGTAGATATATATATATATATATATATATATACACTACAACTAGGGAAACACACACACACACACACACACACACACACACATATATATATATATATATATATATATATATATATATATATATATATATATATATATATATACAACTAGGTAAATACACACACACACACACACACACACACACACCTAAGAGTAACCAAGGTGGGAAAGGAGCTGGTAATGTTTGTCCCGTCTCCATATAGTCATGTTAACTGTTGATTAGCAAAATAATGTCCAGGAAGGTAAATATAAACTGTAGCCTGCGTTTGAGCCATCAGCTGGTTTGTTTACACTGCGCAACATGGCAACTCGAAAGATGAATCAGACTTCACAGGGTTTCAAGGAATAATGGAAAAGAGCGCTTATGTGAAGAAAATTCTGGAGTTAGAAGGTAAAATTGAAAAACTGTTTGAAAAGTATGAGGGCCTGGAAACGAGTTATGACAATGTAAAGAGACTGTGCCGATATGAAGAAGGAAAATGCAGCACTGAAAGAGGAAGTTAAGCTAATTAAAGTGAATTGCGAAAAATGTGGAGAATCTCTAGGAAAAGTGATGGAGAAGCAGGCTGAATGGAAAAAAGTCAGGAAGTGGAAAGAAAGGAGGTAAATTACAAAGTTGCAAGTCTGGAAAAGGAAATCAAAGAGTCAGGGAGAAAACTTTGGGCCTTGCTGAAATTATAGATCAACAGATCATAGAAGAGAAGATAGCTGAGAAAGTGGTGAAGGTTATTAAGTCAAATGAGACATTGGTGAGGAAACTGTAGACAAAAGAGATGTGTGGTGATATTTGGTGTGGAGGAGGATAAGACACCGAGTAAAATGGAGAGAGAAAAACATAAAAAGGTGATAAATAATATCATTAATGTGGTGCAGGAGGAGGAAAAGACCTAGTACAAGAAATAGAGGACTTCCATAGAATTGGAAAGTTCACAAGAGAAGGTATGAGGCCAATAAGAATCAAACTTAAGTCACAAAAGGATGTAGATGAATTGGTGGAGAAGTCATGGAGGCTAGCCCAGCAGGAAACAACAAGGAAGATTTGGTTGAGAAGAGATCTCGGTGAAAAGGAAAGAGAAATGTTAAATGAGTTGAGAAAGGAGGCTTTGAAAAAAATGAAGAGAGGACAGAAGAAGAGAAGAAAGAGTTTTCTGGAGAATCTTGGATATGAGACTGAGGAAGTGGTTCATAACCCAGAAAAGTACAGCAAGAAAGGACTAAAGAAACTTACATATGAGCGAAATGTAATGTATTCCAACATAAATGGAGTGATATCGGGATTTTAGAACTCAACGATTACTTGAGGGACAAGAACCCAGATATTGTGGGTCTTACTGAAACAAAACTGAGAGAGGAGAAGACCTGATGATGGTTGGAGAAGGGAAATATAACGTTTGGAAAAGAAATAGAGTAGGTAAGATGGGAGGAGGAGTGATGTTGCTGGTTAAAAAGATATAAAGGTGGATCAAGTGAAAAAGGTATGGGAAAGGCAGAAGTGCTAAAGATCAGAGCAGAAACTAATGAAGGAAAAAGAGGCACTACATAGTGGTGTACGTACCACCTAAGACAAATGCATGGTCAGTACAGGAATATGAAGAAATGATAAGTGATACAGGAACATGTCTGGAAGAAATGTTGGGTGGCTGTGAACGAACTATAATGATGGGAGATTTTAATTGTAAAGAGGTGTGTTGGGAGGACTGGTCAATGGAAGGATCAGAGACAACATGGGAAATACACTATTGACACTGGCAATGGAAAATGTGTTAACTCAGTGGGTCAAAGAAGATACTAGGTTTGGAGGAGAGGAGCATCGTCAAGACTGGACTTGGTCTTTAGTACAGAGCCAATGGTCATTGAGGAGATGAGGGTGGAGTGCCCTTTAGCAAAGAGTGATCATGCAGTTTTGGAGTTCAAGGTGATAGACGAAGAGAAATCTAGAAGAAATGAAGAATATAAAGTGGGAAGATGGAATTATGCCAAGACAGATTTTGGAAACCTAAAGAAATTCTTTCAAGAGACAAATTGGATGAAATTCAAGAGTGCTAAGGAGCAAATGAAAAGTGGAAGGAATTTATAAAAATATACAAAGAAGGTGAGAAAAATTTGTACCAATAAGACAACATAGAGAAGTTGGAAAGCAGGACTGGTTTAACGATAGATGTGAAAAGGCTAGAACAAGAAAAGAGGATGCATGGAAGAGGTGGAGAAGGAAAAGACGGATTAAGCAGTGGGAAAGTTACAAAAGAGCAAGAAATGAATATGTGTTGATTAGAAGAGAAGAAAGAAAGAAACAAGAAAAGGATATAATTGATAAATGTAAAGACCAACCAAGGCTTTTTACAGACATGTGAACAACAACATCAAAAATAGAGAAAGTATTGAAAGTTTAGAAGTAAATGGAGTATGCAGTGAAGATCCCAGGAAATGGCAGAGGCTATGAATGGATGCTTTCGGAAGGTATTCACAAAGGAGACTGCTTTTGACAAACCACTGGTAATGGAACAGAAAGGGATTATGAAGGAGTTTCAAGTAACTGTGGAGGAGATCAAGAACATGATGGGGAGTTTAGAAGTGAGAAAAGCTGTGGGACCTGATGGGGTATCAGGATGGATTTTAAGAGAATGCAGGGAGCAATTGGCAGAAAAAGTTTGTGAAGTAATTGATGCCTCATTAAGGGAAGGTGTAGTGCCCCAAGACTGGAAAAGAGCTAACATTGTCCCAATCTATAAATCAGGTAACAAGAGACCCATTGAACTATAGACCAGTGTCACTTACAAGTGTGGTAGCTAAGATGTGTGAGAGGGTGGTGAAGACTAGATGGACAGACTTCTTGGAGAAAAATGACATACTTTGTGAGTGTCAATTTGGTTTTAGGAAAGGGCGTTCATGCACGACAAACCTGATATGTTACTATTCGAGGGTGATAGATGTAATACAGGAAAGAGATGGTTGGGCTGATGGAATATATCTGGATTTAAAAAAGGCCTTTGATAAGGTACCACACCAGAGACTGATCTGGAAACTTGAAATGGTAGGAGGAGTGCATGGCAGTTTACTAAAATGGATGGAAGACTTTTGGTAGGAAGAGAAATGAGAACAATAATTAAGGACAGACCATCAGAATGGGGATTGGTGGAGAGTGGAGTTCCACAGGGATCAGTGTTGGCACCAGTAATGTTCGCAGTCTACATAAATGACATGGTGGATGGGGTGTCCAGTTATGTGAGCCTATTTGCAGACGATGCAAAATTGTTACGAAAAGTGAGATGTGACAAAGATTGCGAACTACTCCAGGAAGACTTGGACAGAATATGGAAATGGAGCTGTACATGGCAAATGGAGTTCAACACGACAAAATGCAAGAAAATAGAGTTTGGCAAGAGTGAAAGAAGAATCAGGAGTATGTACAAGATAGGAAATGAAGACATAAAACCAGTCATGAAGAAAAAGACCTTGGGGTGACAATTACCAATGACCTATCGCCAGAGAGACATATAAACAAAATAATTGGAGAAGTATTGAACTTATTGAGGAACATAAGAGTGGCGTTCGTATATCTAGATGAAGAAATGATGAAGAAAATAATTACTGCAATGATAAGACCGAGGCTTGAATATGCAACAATACAGTGGGCTCGAACTTAAAGAAACACATAAGGAAACTAGAGAAAGTACAGAGGGCTGCAACGAAAATGGTGCCTGACTTAAGAGATTTGACTTATGAAGACAGACAAGGAATATTCATGATTTTAAGAAAAAGCTGGACATTAATAGATATGGAGCGGGACAACACGAGCATAGCTCTTTTCCCGTATGTTACAATTAGGTAAATACAATAGGTAAATACACACACACACACACACACACACACACACACACACACACACATATATATATATATATATATATATATATATATATATATATATATATATATATATAAATTGTTCTGACAGGATTCTTAGCAGCTGGATCTTGGTTGCCCACGAGGAGTGGAGGTGCTTTATTTTGACCCTAGGCATGGTTACAACATATGCCTAGATTGTTACAACAATACAAAAACAATGAATCCTAAAAAGGGGGCCGAAGCCCAACACATGACACAGCTAAGAAAGTAAATTGAAGAAGCCTACCTAAGCAGAGCAGCTTGAACACTCGGTTGCTAAAAACTGTTGCAATGTCCCTGCATCGCACCTAGCCCTAGCCAAGTTTTTGGCCGACCTGGTTGGTGGGCTTAAAGCAGCCCTCTAAGGGCCCCCTTTGAGCAAGCCGCAGGGTTCACCTTCACCCACTGGGGGACGCTAAGGTCAAAAAGGAAGTACAGGCAACCCTCACTTAATGAAGGTTCACACAACGAAATTTCCCTACAACGAAGGTTTCATTTTACTACCATCTGCTCGTTTAATGAACACCAAAACTCGCTTTAACGAAGTTTTATCCAGGTAATTTTTTCCAAGTGTGAAAGTCCCGCTGTATCATGTAAGCCGACAGGCTTTTGAATACACCAGCGCCTCTTGTGGACAACACGCGCACCACTCACTCCCCTAGTTCAAAACAATAACAGCGTCAGCAGCAGCTCGTCTTCTCTCGCTCAGCTTACCACCAAAACGCCCTGCAATGTCGCCTAGCAATACTAAGAAGACCAGGAAGTCTCTTACTCTTGAAGTGGAGCTGGATATTATTCACAGAGAGAAAGGCAAGAAAACTAAAAGCATTGCTCGCCACCATCTTGACTCCATCTACTGTCTCTATTTTCAAGTCAGTAGACTATTAAGAAGGCTGGTGAGACCGTATCTTCCTTGCAAGCTAAAAGAATCAGCTGAACTCGTGACTCTACAATGGATAAAATGGAAAGACTTGTGGAAATGTGGCACATAAGTTTTGTATGCGATACAATGATACGCCTTTTGTTTACATTCCACAGGTTGCCGGTTAGTGTCTTTCCTGTTTCACTCTCCCTCCCTTCATGAATTTAAGATCATCAACATTATAAAGTTATGTACATACATACATTAGTGTACATTATAATGACTTAAATTAAACTGCCTAAATGTTTAACTTCATAATTTCTACTTTCATTAAACCTTTCACTGTAGTATGATGCACTCTCGCTTTGTTTACTCTCAATGAAAGTTCAAGTCAGGGGTTAAACTTGTTATAATCGGTTCGCTTAACGAAGTTTCGCTTAACAAAGGGTTTTTAAGGAACGTAACCCCCTCGTTAAGCAGGGGTTGCCTGTATAACAAAAGGTAAAAAAGGCACTGCACATGTGTGGGCTCTCTACCAAGAGGGAAAGCTGCTGTACACAAATGCTGGCTACAGCAGTGACTTAAAGCTTGGGAGTGAGAGGTGAAGGCTCCAGAAAAAGAGTAGATATCAAGTCAATCGTAATACAATGATCCGTCCTTACACTGCAAAGGTTCGCTGAGGTCTGGAGTTGAGTTGGAGTTGGAGTTCGAGTTGATCTGATTTATTGGTCACAAATACCCCTATTTATATTATAAACTTCACCTGGATCAAGTGCATGCATCAGTGACTAATCTATGTACAGCATGGCCCTTGCCATGTGCTCCGTTATCTGATCCCAGGTTGGCCGCGCTACTTCCACGTCCGCATGCTTCCAGATCACGCGCCAATCACTGTCCAGCGTGGCTCCCGACCTGGGCCTTGTGATCGTGTTTATGGTTCTCAGCCACCACAATACTCCCTCCCTCAGCGAAAAGGTCCCGTCAAAGGTAACAGGGGGTGGCCCGCCTTGGAGAGCCATACAGGAGGGGGATCATCGTCTTGAAGGTACGCTGGCTTCAGACAGTCAATGGAGATTCAGTCGCTGCTGCCCTTAATACACAATAAGAAAGCCTTTTTCTTTCTCGTGATGACCTCGTAGGGACCAGAATAGGGAGGGGTGAGGGGTGGTGTGTGCGCATTGCTGTGAAGAAAGACATGTTTAGTTTTAAATAAATCTCTAGATACATACTGGTGGTCAGGGGACTTGTAGGTCTGCTTACATGGAGCGAATTGCCCAATGATACCTCTGAGGTGGCTGATATCAGTGGTTGTAGGGGCGTCAGGGAAGAATTTGCCAGGCACGACAAGGGGATCACCAAACACCATCTCAGCAGCGGAAACGTTGAGGCCCTCTTTTGGAGCAGTCCGAAGACCAAGGAGGACTGTGGACCAAGGTAACTGTGTAAACTATGTAGAGTTGGTGCAACGTGACACCAGGGCTGCTTTGAGGATTCTATGGAGATGTTTCACCATGCTGTTGACTTCAGGGTTGTAGGCCGTCGTATGGTGGACCGAGGTGCCCATCAGCTGCCCTGAGGACATCCATAACTGCGACGTGAAGGTAGTGCCACGGTCAGACGTAATATGCTTCAGGACGCCGAACCTGGAGATCCACCCAGAAAGCAGGGTAGCAGTGCAGGACGCCGAGGTGGCATCAACCATGGGGATGGCCTCAGGCCACCTAGTTGAGCACGATGAACAGATAACGATGCCCAGATGATGGTGGAAGAGGACCTACGACGTCCATGTGGATGTAGGTGAAACGCCTCTGTGGTTGGTGAAAAGAACCAGTGCCTGACTCTGTGTGACGATGAACTTTGGATTTCTGGCAGGAAGTGCAGGATCAAACCCAATTCCCGACATCGTGGGAGATACCGTGCCATACAAATTTCTGCATCAACAGTCATGTAGTCACTCGCCGTGAAGGGTGTGACAGACCATGGCCACCCAGTACTGATGTTACAGAGGATGGTCAGGTCGGAACCGGCAAGGGGCACATCCTCCCACTGCAGGGCTGTGAGTGATGTTCTCACTGCTGCTGTCTCAGGGTCTTGTAGCTTTTCTGTGGCAAGATGAGCATAGTTGAGGCCCAGTTGAACTGCATCTATTGCAATTCTGGAGAGGGCATGAACCACAGGGTTCTTCTTGACTGGCAGGTGCCGGAAGGTGCTGTTGAACTCTGCTATGGCTGAGAGGTGACGGCGCTTGCGGGGGGACCAGGCATCCGACTGCCTAATAAAGGCATGTAATAGAGGCATGTGTGGTGGCATTGCTCACTCTTTTGAGGCGAGATTGCACCTCTGCTCGACGAAACCAGGTAGGGGCGTCGATCACAGAGAAAGGCGGGAGATGGACCTGTGTGACTGTCGTTGATAGAGCTCTGCTGGGAGCGGAAGGTGTAGAGTGACTGGCAGGAGGTGCACCGGGAGTGGAAGGTGGAGAGTGACTGGTGGGCATCTTCATGGCTTCGAAAAGCTGTCACTCCAGGGTCACCAATGTAGCGAGTGGTCGCTACAAGCGTTCAGGTCCAGCAAGGAGAGAAAAATAAACATGATGATGGCTCAGAGTGATCTGATTTATTGGTTACGAATACCCCTATTTATAAAATTTGCCTGGATCAATTGCATATATCAGTGACCAATTAGCGTACAGCATGGCCCTTGCCATGCGCTCCGTGATCTGATCCCGGATTGGCCGCGCTACTTCCATGTCCTCATGCTTCCAGATCATGCGACGGCAGGAAGCGCCAATCACCATCCAGCTTGCTCCCGACCTGGGCCTCGTGATTGTGTTTGTGGCAAAAGGCCACCACAATACCATGTGTTTGCTCTCTTTAACTCTGTATATGTATTCACCTAGTTTACCTACTCGTGTTTTACAAGAAAAGAGCTATGGTCATGCTCTCTTCTCTCCATATCTATAGTTGTCCAGTTTAGCCTTAAAGTCACAAACATTTCCTGCTTATTAAACCACAGTTTCATCCAAATTGTTCCATATTTCTATGCTTTTGTTTAGAAAACTATTTCTTAATGTCTCTTTTACATGGGGTAATTTTCAATTTCATGCCGTGTTCCCTTGTATTTCTTGAGTCCTACACCAATAAGTCTTCTTTAGCAACTGTGTCCATCCCCTTCCATGCCCTGTATATAGCAATTAGGTCTCCCTTTTCTCTCCTCTGTTGCAATGTTGGAAGTCTTAATATCTTCAATCTGTCCTCATATGTTAGTTCTCTCAAACTTGGAACTATTTAGGTTGCAGCTCTTTGAATCCTTTTTATCTTTCTTATTATGTGGTGACCATATAAGTGCAGCATATTCTGATTTAGGTCGAATCATGTATTATATTATTTTTTTATCATCTCTTCATCTATGTATGTAAATGCCCATTTATTTTTCCTTAGTAACTCTTATGTTTCCCCAACTATATTGTTTATGTGTTTTTCTGGTGATAAATTGTCATTTATTGTAATACCCAGGCCTTTTCTTCTTTTCTTTTTTAAATTTATATTCCTCCCATGGTGTAAAATCTTCTCTATTTTCTTTTACTTTTCCCTTTGCACTTTTTCTGAATGAAATTCCATTTTCCATTTCTTGCTCCACTAACTCATTCAAGTCTTTCTGTAGCATTTCACAATCCATGTAATTTTCCATTTGTTTTGGTAACTTTGCTTCATCTGCAAATAAGCTTATGTAACTGTCCACTATGTCTATCATATCCTTAATATACACTATGAACATTACGGGGGCCAGGACTGTTCCCTGTGGAACATCATTTTCATTCTTGATCCTTTATCACTGTTCTCATATTTCTATTTTTAAGAAGTCTGTTATCCAATCCAATACTTTTCCTTATAAACCACCTATGTTTTTAATTTTGCAAAGCAATCTCTGATGTGGTACTTTATCAAAAGCCTTTCTTTGATCCAAACAGACACAGTCTGCCCATCCTGAATTATATCTATTGTTCTGCTGTAGAAACTCAATAAGTTTGCAACACAAGATCTTCCACTTTTGAAACCAAATTGTTGTTCAGTTAATGTATGTGACTCTTCTAGCTGTTGCATCCATCTGTCTTTGACTATTTTATTTATTTATTTATTTTTTTTTTTAACCATGCAGTGATTTTTCATTGCTACCTCCCTTGAAAATTGGTACAATATTGGCCCTTTTCCAGTTTAGAGGTCCTTTTCCTTCCTTACAATGATGTTATGTAATACTTCTGGCAGCTGGTCACTACATTCCTTTAGTATCCGATTTGAGACTCCATCTGGACCTTGAGCCTTATTCACATCCAACATTTTCATAATCTTCTTGATTTCTTTGATTTCCACATGGATCTTCCTCATTTCTTTGTCCTTGTGCCCTGTTTTTGCTCCTTCAAACTTATTTTTCTTTGGTGAATACTGATTGAAAGCACCTATATATTATTTCTGCCAGTGATCTTGTATCCTTGTATGTGACATTATCAACTTTTAATCCATCGTTTTTTTTTTTTTTTTTTTTTTTCCGGTAACATATCTATAAAAGTTTTGGCTCATTTTTGCATTTGTCAGCTATGTCTTTCCCATAGTTCCTTTGTTCCTCTCTTAGGGTTTGACCTATTCATTTCTTACTACCTTAAATTTTTTCCAGCTATTATGTCCTCCTCTTTTTCTCCATCTATTCCATGCTGTCTCTTTTTCACTTTACTAATTTACGTCTTGTGTTAGACCAGTCTCTTTTGTAAACAATAAGTCCAGCCTTAATGCCTCCTCATGTTCTCCAATCTTTTCCTTCCACTCTAGAACCATCTCTGTTGCTGTCCTCTGTATTCTTTCCCATTTCTTTATATTTCTTTTTATGTAGAGACCATATGACTGCAGCATACTCCTATTTAGGATGTATTACAGATGTATTTTTTTCTTTATTATATCCATATAGGTAAAAAACACTCTAATGATACTTAACATTCTATATGTGGAGTCAAAAACCTCACGTGGGTATATGGTTCTTCGTTGACTGCATTTCCTGAATAATCACTCCCAAATCTGCTTTTTCATTACTCTTCATTATCATATCTTCATCTATTTAATAGTTTTCCATGTAGGCCTCCTTGTACTGTTTCCCATCTCCATCACATGGCATTTCTTATGATCAAATTTAAGTTTCTACTTATACACACCAAGCATCAGTTTTATTCAAATCTCTTTGTAACTCCTTGCAACCCTTTTGGTTCTTTATTCCTTGTAGCGATTTTGCATCATCAGCAAACATTAATATCGTAACTTATTTAATCCTCTTTGCTTATCATTTCTACATCTCTGAAATATAATAGGTGCCAATAAAGATCCTTGTTGTACTCCATTTGAAAGCTAGCTCCAGTTTCAAATTTTATCTCTGATTATAGTTCCCATTTGTTTGTCTTCCAAAAAAATTTTGCATTCAATATAATATTTTGCTTTTTGTACATTTGTACAAATTTAAACACACACATTATATTTATCTCATGGTGCTTCATATTTTGTCTACACATCCTTGTTTTCCATTAACTTATCCAACTTTATACTTCCATATTTTTTCTAAGTTATTCAAAACTTGTCTTTGCATAATTTAGTTTGCCATTTCTAAGTTGTTCTTTTTGCTTTTATCATTTGAATTTTATAATGTTGATGTTTTCCTACAGATACTTCATATTTAATGTGGGTTTTAGCTTCTTGGTAAACACCTAATTGAGGGCTGTTCTACCTGTTGGTCTAAAGTATTCACTGCTGCTAATTACTTTATTTCTTCACTCCAAAACTCTGCATCTTACCCTTCCTCCAACTCCTCCCAATTTTCTTTCTCGCAGTTAAAGTCACCTTATAAGCAACAGTTTGTTTTGCTGAGCAATTACATGTTTTTTGCATCTTTGTATGCTTATTCGTCATCTATGCATTTGTTTTAAATGGTATATATGTGACAATAATTTTTTTTTTTTTTTTTTGTCTTTAACTACAATGTCCAAAACTTCTATCACTCCATCTGGGAGTATGTGTATATATGTAAGAACACCACTTAAGGAAATAGGAGGGAAAAATTACTGCTTTCCAAGAACTTTATTTACACATTATTATTTAAAAAAATACACTTTCATTCACTCTAGTTTCCTTGCAATAAGCCAATCAAATATGGACTTGAGAGAGAGAGAGAGAGAGAGAGAGAGAGAGAGAGAGAGAGAGAGAGAGAGAGAGAGAGAGAGAGAGAGAGAGAGAGAGAGAGAGAGAGAGAGAGAGAGAAATTTTATTCATGCAGTTCAAGATATTTATTCTATATTAACCTGTAAGATGACAGAAAATTTCAACAATAATACCATGGAACTGAACCAAATAGAAGCCAGCTCCAGTGCAAGGGTTGATAAATGCCCTCTGTCATCTTTTTTCACCACTTAAGTCCATAAGTTATGTTGACTTTTCAAGGATTTTGGCGTGTCACAGAAAGTGGCACATGTAAACATGAGTTGTCTTACATTAATATGTAATAGTTTCTTGTGTAGGCACTTGTTATACTCTGTACGAATAATGACTAGTTCACAGGAAACAAAGCAGTGTTGGGAGAACTGTCTCTTCCATTAGCACAAGTGCTTGTCTTCCTCACAGTCGCACAATGACCATGTCTTTTACGTATATCGCTGCAGCGCTCTTTACTGTAATTAATTCATTTAAGGTGCTATTATTTGGGGCCAATGTACACATCAGAGAAAATATAACAATATTCTTGATAAAAAACATTTCATGTACATGTACATCCATAATTACTGAGTAGGTATAATGCATAAAATACTCTAGTATATATTCTGAAGTGTCCATCTTACTTGTTCATATACCACACAACAACAACTTAAGTATTTCTCAAAAGTCTGCTATCAAACATTGTCTACCTTGGACTCCAACTGAATAAAACCTAGAATCATAGGACAATTTTTGTCCTTTTGTGCATCCACACAAACCTTCTTGCTTACAGGGAGGAATCGCTCATTACTTTATATTTATACTCTTAACAGTGAAATTAGAAAATGCTTTCATAAACATGATATATATATATATATATATATATATATATATATATATATATATATATATATATATATATATATATATATATATATATATATATATTATTCCTGAGACAAAAATGAGTGAGTTTCTGTAAGTTTGAAATAATTTAGTGAAAGAATCTTCTAATACATGTACAGAAAGATAGCATAATATCAACACAATAATATGCAATGTTATGTTATCAACCAAGTTGGTTATTTGATTTGTTCAGTTTCTTTTTGTTAGGAATTTGTGTTGTGCATTGAGTAAATCAAGATAGTATAGGACTATGTTGGCTAACTACTTCATTCCCTTCAGTAGTTGAGTGAAGGTCAGTATGAACCCTGTCAAAACACATGTATGTACATACTTGAAATAAATACAACCACTCTATGGCTACCAAATAAGGAAGTAGATAATAGTAAGCTGCCAAATTATGTTAATAAAGCAAAATGATCATTCATATTCATGCAATAAACATCTGCACAAACTAATAACACAACTTTACTTCCATATTCCATGAGATGAGTTCTTTCCTTGCTGACTTATCACATCAGCCATTTTTCTTAGTTAATAGAGGCATTGGCTAATGATAAAATCAAATTTTTGATTTCAAAGAGTCCAAGTAATGTGTATGTATATATGGTACTCAGCATGAAGAAAAACATGCATGCTTAGCTAAAAACCTTCCAGGAAGAACTGGGAGTGTTGCTGTTTGGTAAACCAGTAAAGAGCATCAAGTTTGGTAGATCCTACATAAAACTTTATTAACTCCAGCACCAAAATATCTATAACCTACAGGGGTGGCAATCACACAAGTGATTTCCATAGAGATAAGACCTGATTTGATGGCTACATGATGGAGTATTGCAAAACCAGTCTACACTAAATAGGCAAAACAAACTATGAAGAACTGTAATGCACTTAGAGCATCATTAATTGACTAATCAATTAATTAGTAATAAAACTGGAGCTATAGACAGTACACAATTTGTAATGGGTGGTGGGCTATAATGTATAATCACAAAACATCTTAAAATAAACTCAACACACAGCAATGCACCAATCTTTATAATTTGAGTTAAGCTGTAAATCATGATCGAAGTTGTGCCATATATTGAATTAAACCATTTTTTTCATCTATTATTATCTTTCATCTTTGACCCAGGAATTCATATACATACAGGCATACAACATAAGCATGTGCGCATGCACGCACGCACGCACACACACACACACACACACACACACACACACACACACACACACACACACACACAGTCTTATATAATACAATAATACAAGCGTAGTATATCAAAGTAGATATGAAACTTTATAATCTTAATTTCTCTCACAGTAAAATACAAAATTACCACGTATATACTCTACAACCCGACACTAGACCACAAGGCACCAAAATAATTATCTTCAATTGAAACATCTTCTGCAGAAAACTGTTAATTTTCAGTATCATGTATTCATGAGTGATCATATTCCCTTGTTGGAATCACTGTAGAGATGTAATATGACCTAATAGGAATTAGGTTGTATGTTTTAAACTGATGGGAAGAAGGCTAACTGACAGGCTGCTGCAGAGTGTCTTGTATGTAAAATATACAATTTATATATATATATATATATATATATATATATATATATATATATATATATATATATATATATATATATATATATATATATATATATATATATATATATATAGTTTTCTTGCAAGAAATTGCCTATGCAAATGAGTGGGAGGTGACTTTATAAAAGGGTTAATTTATCCTTGCATGAGGCATCTGTAATATTATGAAATTACAAAAAAACTTCTGACGGAGAAGTCTGAACAAGTGTGGCAGTTTGTTGGTTGCTGGTTCTGTCCACTGATTCATAGTCCGAGTCTTGAAGTTCAGACATTGAGTCATCTACACCTTCCTCTTCAAGAGCAGATAAAAATGATAAATCTGACACACGACTGTAATCTCGGCGATGGAAAGGGCGACGACTCCTGGGACTGCCAAGTTTGTTGACACCATCAGCAGCAGAAGGCACATTAGATATCTTCAAAGGCGATTCAGTGCAATCGTCCTCCAAGGCAGAGACAATGTTGTATTTTGCCATATGATCAGCTACCACGTCTTGAGAAGATCCAATAGATATATTATTGGCCAAGAGTATTTCTTCAAAGCTACATGGATCATTATCATTGCCATCATCATCATCATCATTACCTTCTGGTGCTTCTTGGGGATCTCTGGCATCCACATATAGTAAAGGTGTGGCAGCAGCATCTCTCTGGACTGGCATGTATGAGCTATGACTAGATCCTGTCAACACAAAAAAAGCAGTATCATTATAATGTTCAAGAAGCAATAGTCAACAAAACATAATGATACTAATAATAAGTTATGAGCATCATTATTTTCTTTATAAGTAATAATTGTAGTAGCCCTTAATTTTCATCTCTTAGCTAATAAACCTTGATATGAAATTTATTTTTTAAATACTAGATCAGCGGTTCTTAAGCTAGGGTGCGTGAGCCCTTGGGGAAAGCAGGAATTTCTCTACTTATCTAATCATATTTGTCCATTCTCTTAATGTGAGCAAGATCATGTAATAGAAAGTTTATGAGAAATGCAAAAGTATCACCTTTTTCTTTAAATCTGGGAGAGAATTGTATTCAAAGATGCAAGGGGGGTGTCAGGGAACAAGAAGATTATTTTTCATACAATTTTTATAACACTAAAAAAACTTCATATTATTTATTGATCAGTATTTATTATACTCTCCTACATACACTGCTTATTGCAATTTAACTATAAAAATCAATTTCTATAAATTGTAAGATCAAAATTTGATAGTATAATATACTATTATGATCTAGTCATAATATATTATGTGAAAACTGTTGTATGACCCACCGGAGGGATGCATCATAACAGTGGATAGTAATTGATAACCCACCAGTGCGTCATATTGCAAGTAATGTGTTAACCTCTCCATCAAGAATAAACACGAGTGATTTTGAAGACGTTGGTTGATGAAAGGGTAAATGATGTTACTATTTACTAGAATAACAGTATGGTTAGCTATTTTGTTTGCTATCTTCAGCAATTGTATGTTGTCTCTACAATCATACTACTTTAAAATTATGAAGACAGGTAATAGCTTAAATGCTTTGCATCCACCACATGAAGATATCCCTTCTCCAACACTATCTCCTTCCAAGAAAACTTCTGAGCTGATTATAATTCTAGGATAATATTATGATTTAAAAATTTAATAACTGTTACCAATATTACTATTGCTATCACTATTGATACTACCATTATTACTAGTACTATTATTATAATAATAATTATTATTATTATCATTATTATTATTATTATTATTATCATCATTATTATTATTACTATTATTATTATCATTATCATCATTATTAAAATAAAACTTCCATAAGTTCTTATTAGTTTTATTATTATTATTATTATCATTACTATTATTATTATTGTTACTATTATCATAATAATTATTAAAGTAAAATTACCATAAGTTCTTATTAGTTATGACTGATTTTTTTTTAGTTTTATGCCCTTTTAAAATATTCCATGGAACCTTAGTACATTTCTTTAATTGGAAAAATCCTACAAGAACATGCATACAAAACAAAGAGGGTGAGGGGAAACTCACGTGGTAGAAGTGGCTCGCCCTCTATTACATCATCAGTGGGAACCAAGCTGGTGCCTTCAGCTAACATCAACAGGTCAGGTGGTGCAGCTGTGGCCCCATCCCCACAGCCAACCAAGGTGCGGGAACCTCGCATATCATAATCATCCCAGTGGTAACCTATGAACCCGGGAAGAAACCTATTATAAGAAATTTCTCCCAGTAGACCACAAATAGTTTAAATGGAGAAAACATAACATTGCTTAAACTTATGTCAGTGAATTCAAAACGTGCTATAAACAACTTCAAAGTGACAGACCCATATCCATGCTGCAAGATCTCTTTCCACATGCAAACTAAAACTGTAATAATAATCCAATTTGTCAACATGCACAAAATTTCCATATGATTATAGTACACACACTACAGTTTTTTTTTTATCTAAAATATCTACAAGTCTGGAAGACTAACTTTTCACAAACTCTGTATAACAAACTGGAACACAAACTGAATTCTGAAGGGAAAAATACATATTACCAAGTAAAAGCGAATGGTAGGTACCTTTTTTCTTTGGCTGAGTCGGCGCTGTGTGCAAAAGAAACAGAGGATAAGTAGTCATGTCCTGAGTAATAATATATACAGTATGATTTCTGTCTTCTGAAAACATGTTAAACTTGCTTTAAAAATTACAAGTTAAGGTCAATTAACATAAAAAAAACACAAACTTATGTAAAATTTTGTCACCTGTATTACTGATACACTATTGTGTTTAAAGCCTCAATTTTCTCTCCAACTCATAGTATGCTGAGATAGCTGAGTGCAATGATTTTCATATCATGATTATGTTATCCACATATCATTGTTAACACCAAAGTTTTATTCCAAGTGAATAACATGCAAAAAAAAAAAAAAAAAAAAAAATCATTACAATGCTATGTATGTAAATTCCACACAGTCATTACTTTCATTCCTAAGGTTAGTAAGTATGAGTATACTGAAGACCACCCATAGCTAATCCTTAAAACACATGAGGCAACTATGTCTTACTAGATGCGTGACACTCTGTCGGGTGAGTATTGAAAAAAGCGCCTAACCAAGTGGAGAAGCAGTGTCTGTTCATCATCAAGTCTCAGCTTCACACTTGTCTACAAGCCTAACTTACGAAATCCTTTTTTAAAGTTCCTAAAGCCTCCACTATCCCCAGGTGCCCTTGTGTTCGACCCATTAAAGGTGGATGTCGGGATCTGAGGAGTACATGATACTGGTCTGGTGGGGTCACAATCAACAGGGATGACCTCGAGATGACTCAAACCTGTCCGAGTCCGTCGGCCCAGGAGATGGGGACTGGGGAGGGGAGGCACAGCAGGGGGCGATGACCCCCTCCCTCTCTCTGGACCCACCAAAATATAAATATCATTTATTAATATCTTTTGTTCGTTAATTGCTCATTGTATATGACCAGCAAGTGATCCTATGAACATATATTGCAATTCTCCATAATTCATGGAGATTTAGCCAAAACCAATATAATGAAGAAAATTTAATTAAATACTGTACTGTAATTTTATGTACAGTAAATTATTAAATTAAACTACTGGGGTAGAAGATTAATAGAAAGTTTTTATGATGCATCGTTATCATGTAAAGTTGAAGCAAACATGCTATTAGTGCTGTTCGTAATTATCAATGACCCATGCTATGGCACCCCATCGTGCTACCATTATCTGTGCAATAGAGGATGTAGATACGTTCTAATTAACACTGACTCCCTTTTGCATGCGATGGCTAAAAGAATCTTTGTATTATATGGAACAATGTTGCACACACACACATCAAGCTTATGGTGGAATCTTCCTATATATATATATATATATATATATATATATATATATATATATATATATATATATATATATATATATATATATATATATATATATATATATATATATATATACAGGTAACTCTTGATTTACTCGTGTTTAATTTATGCGTTTTTGTTAATACGCGACCGAAAAAATATTAAAAAATATTATCATGAATTAAATTTGTGCGATTGGTTTGCTTATACACGATTTGGCCCAACTGCATTTTCAAAACTGATCACCAGACGCAATTTCAAACTGTGGGCCAGAGAGTTCCGCAGCTGGCCGATAGGTGGGAGCTACGCTGCCATGGAAGCACTCTTCTGCTACACAGTGATGCAAAAAGAATTTTCCAAGAAAAAGTGCCAGACCATCATGCTGCAGTTTTTCAAGAAAACACCAGTGGAAGATGTAGTATCAGAAGAGAATGTGGATGATCTCGTAGAAGCGGAGGAAGTAGATGAATAATGTTTAAAGGGTTGTCAACGAACTGTTGATAAAGCAGCCAGTATTCTGTGGGTGGCTATATTTATACACTCCAGTTGATCGACGGATGCAAGTAAGGATGGAAATGTGGTATGATAACGTCCCATGGAATGCACCCCTACAAGATAAATATACTTTGTAAAAGTAGTTTATCCATTTATATTCTCTTTTGTTATGTTTTATTATGTTTATATACAATGATTATTTATAAATACCTTTTTACCTAAAAAATGTAAAAAAAAATAGGGGTGCTCTTTTTGGGGAGGTTGAAATGGATAAATGGCATTTCAATGCATTTCAACAGGAAAAATTATTTTGAGATACGAACATTTTGGGATATGAGCTCCGGAATAAATTAAAGTCATATCTGAAGTTACCATTATATGTAAATACACTAAGAACTTTTTTTCCTGAATTTGACTTGCTGAAATGTGTGTGCATCTTAAATACCCCTGTGTTCTATATGCTGTCAAATATGCTAAATAAAAATGGTTCAAAATGTATGTTATTATAATTTATGATTAGGTAAGGTTTTTTATACTGTATCATCTCTTGATTTTTATACTGTTATATAGTATGAAAACTGGAAAAAAAAAAAAAAAAAAAAGAGAGAGCACGAGCTTGGAGGGTATAGTGTCAATTTGAATTATTACCATAGGTTCTTCACTTCGGCCATCGTGATTTCAGCTATTGCACAGTGATAGATGCACCAATTACGTGTGATAAAGGAGGGTATAGTGTGTGTGTGTTGTTTATGGGATGAGGAGTTCAAAGTCGTGCTGTCCCGTCTCTATGTCTACTCTTATCTAACTTTTCCTTAAATCCGTGAATTGTTTTTGCTTCAACCATTTCTTTCTCCAGCGCATTCCAGATCCCCACAATTCTTTGTGGAAAACTGTATTTCTTTATGTCCTTTGTACACACACTCATCTTAATTTTTCTCCCATGCTTCCTCCCACTTCTCATATCCCTCACCACTAGATCATCACAGTCCAACTTCTCAAAGCCAGACAGAATCCTATACATAGTGATAAGGTCTCCTCTCTCCCTTCTTTTTTCCCATGTCGGCAGACTCATTTTTTCCAGTCTCTGCTCATAAGACAGATTCACCAAGGTTTGAGGCAGCTTCATCGCAGCCCTCTGCATGCGTTCCTGCTTCCTCTCATCCCTTGCCATTCTTGGAGACCAAAGTACTGCTGCATACTCCAACCTGGGTCTAATCATTGTAACAATCAACTTCTTGATCATCTCTTCATCCATGTAGCAGAATGCAGTTCTTATGTTCCTTACTCACCAGATTTCCTCTTTACATGAACCTCTGACGAGAGCCCCTCCATCACAGTTATTCCCAGATCTCTCTCCTCAGTCTTTATTTCCAATTCCTCATCCCCCATCTTATATCTGTACACTGGTCTCATACTGCTCTTACCAAAATTCATCATTCCACACTTCTTGATATTAAATTCCATTTGCCACTCTGCTCCACTCCCAGATCTAGTCTAAGTCCCTCTGCAATGCCTCACAGTCTTTTTTCTTAGTTATTTTCCTCATTAATTTGGCATCATCTGCAAACAAACTCATATAGCTATTCACTCCTTTCGTCATATAATTTATGTAAACAACAAACAGTAACGGTGCCAAAACTGACCCCTGAGGTACTCCGCTAGTCACTTCCCTCCAAGCTGATTTCCTATCTCTTATTACTGTTCTCATCTCTCTTCCAGTCAGGAAATCACTGATCCATTCCAAAAGCCTACCCCTCAGCCCGCCATGTTCTCTTGCTTTCCAGATCAATCTCTTAAGAGGGACTTTATCAAATGCTTTCTTCAAGTCTAGATAAATTCCATCCACCCATCCTACCCTTTCTTGTACCACATCTATGACCTGAGAGTAGAAGCACAATAAATTTGTTGCACATAGGAGGAGGTAGTAGACACCTACCGAAACAATAACTTACTCCTAGTGAGATCTAATAGCACTAGTTCAGGAGGTGCTGTGAACCTTCCATTAAAGCTAGTTGTGATCTCGTTGAATGTTTCCCTTTGTGTCTCACAACTCAAGGGGGTAGTCACAGCCTACCCTCTAAAGACAGCTCTCCTTCTTCACACAAAACTACATGCACTTACCACACATACACTCTTCACTCCAAATCAAAATTTAAAAGAAAAATGGGACCCGAAATAAACAACGCTCGGAGTCCCCTCCGGGAGGGACCAAAATGTCCCCAGGTCGGACACCCCTCTTGTTGAAGACCACAAATGCCTTGACACCTCCCTCAACTTTTTCTACATTAACTTCTGCAACATTCGTGGTCTTAGATCTAATTTTCAATCTGTGGAACACCACCTCTCCTCTACTAAACCTCTTCTTCTTTTTCTCACAGAAACACAGCTATCTGAGGCAACTGACAGTAGCTCCTTCTCTGTTCCCTTCTACTTTCTCTATTGTTATTTTCATTCCAAAGCTGGATGTTGCGTCTATGTACGCAACGACTTAACTTGCTCTCGTGTCCACGCTCTTGAGTCTTCTGAATTTTCCACCATCTGGCTACGACTTAACAGTCACTCTCAAACTAAATTCATCTGTGCTGTTTATCTCTCCCCTAACTCTTCTGACTATAGTAATTTCTTCGACTACTTAACTTCTAAAGTGGAGCACATTCTGTCCCTCTACCCTTTCGCTGAGATTTCCATTCTTGGAGATTTCAATGTTCACCACCAGCTTTGGCTTTCCTCTCCCTTCACTGACCAACCTGGTGAACTAGCCTTCAACTTTGCTATCCTCCATGACCTAGAGCAACTGGTGCAACACCCTACTTGTATTCCTGACCATCTTGGAAATATGCCCAACATTCTTGATCTCTTCCTCACCTCTAACCCTTCTGCTTATGCTGTCACCCTTTCATCTCCATTGGGCTCCTCCGATCACAATCTCATTTCTGTATCTTGTCCTATTTTTCCAATCCCTCCGCAGGATCCCCAAAAGCGAAGGTGCCTCTGGCGTTTTGCCTCTACCAGTTGGCGGGACCTGAGGAGGTATTATGCTGATTTTCCCTGGAATGATTATTGCTTCCGTGTCAGAGACCCATAACATAACATAACATAACATAAATAATAGGATAACAAAGGGCCACCAGGGCCCATCTAGGTTATCCTGTATCAGTCGCACAGCGACCTCGTCATCAGTACTTAAAGATACACTTACAAGTACACAATACATTATATACTAATTCTAAATATTTGGCCCATTAACAGAGCTAAGTCCTGCAGCGAAATCCTCTACAATTTGTGGTCCCCATACATGGGGACCATGTCTTATTTAACTATAGTAAATTTCTTATAAAAACTATCATGCAGTGCTATACATAATTATAAATCTAATAAATTTAAGTGCTTATCTAATCTGTTTTTAAACATTGTCAAACTAGTGCTATTTACAACCGTCTCTGGCAATGCATTCCAGAAGTCTACCACTCTATGACTAAAGAAATATTTTCTTATATCTAACCTGCAGCCTTGCTTTCTAATCTTCCTGCCATGATTTCTAGTCCTATTTCTCTCCTCTAAAGTAAAGAAAGATCTCACATCTATGTAGTTTGTATCTGAGAACATTTTAAATAACTCTATCATATCCTCTTATACATCTCCTCTCAAATGAAAACATGTTTAATTCCTTTAATCTATCTCTATACTCCAGGCACTTTAATGCTGGTATCATCCTAGTTGCTCTTCTATGAACTGCTTCTAACATGTTGATATCCTGCCTATAGTGGGGTGACCAGGCCTGTATGCAATACTCTAAATGGGGCCTAACATAGGAATTATATAAGCTACGCACCACTTCCTTACTTTTATAACTAACATTTCTATTTATAAAACCCAGGATCCTATTTGCCCTATTTCTTGCTTCTAAACATTGCTTTGAAAATTTCATAGTCCTGTCTATCACTACTCCTAAATCCTTTCCTTCCTCTACTGCCTCTAGCCAACATCCCTCCATCTCATAGTTAAAGTTTGTGTTGTCTTTACCTAAATGCATAACCTGACACTTATCAGAATTAAACTCCATCTGCCACCTGTCTGCCCATGCTATCAGCCTGTCCAGGTCTCGTTGTATTCTGTAATTGTCCTTTTCACCCTGTACTGCACATGCTATCTTAGTATCATCTGCAAACTTTGATACTTTGCTACTAATTCCTATATCTAAATCGTTAATGTACACCAAGAAAAGAAGAGGTCCTAGCACTGATCCTTGGGGTACCCCACTAACCACTTCCTTCCACTCAGACATTGCCCCATTTAATACTACTCTCTGTTTCCTATCAGAAAGCCATTCACTAATCCAATCAACTAACCTACCCCTATCCCATGTAGTCTCAATTTGTACACTAGCCTCCTATGCGGTACCTTATCAAACGCCTTGCTAAAATCTAGATATATAACATCTATGCTATTTCCATCATCTAACTCCTTGGTAATATATTCTAAGATATCGAGCAAATTTGTAAGACAGGACCTCCCTGATCTAAAGCCATGTTGGGTATCTCTAATTAATCTATTCTCATTTAAATGCTCCCAAATACTACCCTTAATGATTTTCTCTAGTATCTTACATACTATACTAGTTAAACTGATCGGTCTATAATTATTCGCATCATCCTTCCTACCTTTTTAAATATTGGAGTAACATTAGCTAACTTCCAGTCCTGAGGTATCTCAGCAAACCTAAGTGATCTTTCAAAGATTAACTTAAGTGCTTCAGAAATACTGTCTACACCCTCCCTAAGTACTCTGGCATGTAGCTCATCAGGACCACTGGCTTTCCTATCGTCTAGTTCAAGAATAAATTTCCTAATAATTCCCGGTTTTATATCAATATTTTCTAAAGCTCTTAAACTACTCGTCGCACTGTTTGTAACAGGATTTCCTATTCTTTCCTAGTAAATACTGAAGAAAATTGTTCATTCAATAATTCTACTATGTCTTCATTTTGATCCACTACTACACCATCTTTTCTGAGTGGTCCAATCCTATCCTTATTTCTTTTATCACTGACCTTGTAATAACTATATAATTTTTGGGATCTTTACTCCCAGCTCTAGCTAGTTTTATCTCTGCCTGCCTTTTACTTTTTTTATAACCTTACTCAAATCATCCCTGACCTGTCTGTACCTAATCAAATCTACATCTTCCCACTTTTCTGCAACTCTCTGTATGCCCTCTTCTTCTCTCTGATCTGGCTACCTATCTCATGAGTCCACCATAATGGCTTCCTGTTTCTCTGCCTTATATCTTTGTAAGGGATACACTGCATCACTATACCCTTTACTACAACCTTAAAAATATCCCACATCTCCTGTGCAGTTTTATTTCCAAAACTATCTTCCCAGTTTACCTCTCCTAATAACTGACGTAACCTACCATAATTGCCTTTCTGATAGTTTGGGACTCTAGTCTTATTCACTATATTATCCCTACTGGAATTAATGATAAATCTAATTATATGATGGTCACTGTTTGCTAAAGTCTCTCCTACCTCAACTTCCTTTAAACAATGCTCAATATTTGTTAGTACTATGTCTAAAACCTTCCTCCCCCTAGTAGGTTTATCTACCATCTGCACTAAATAGTTATCCTGAAAACTTTCCATAAACTTATTTTCACTAGCATCTCCTACCATCCTCTCCCAGTTTACTGACTTAAGATTAAAATCCCTAAGATAATTGTCTGACTAGTACACCCCTATTTATCTCATCTACCATAAGGTTGTCTACATCTGCTGACTGGTTAGGTGGCCTATAAAAGCTCCTACTCTAATAACCTTACTTTTGTTTACTCTAACATCCAGCCATAAGGACTCTACTCTGTTATCTACCTTAATACCATTAACCTGACTGGAAATGAAGGATTTTTACATAAATAACTACTCCTCCGCCTATCCTACCAATTCTCTGGTGTAAATACATAATGTATCCATCTACTTCATATTCTTTCCTATTTTCCTAAACTTTTCCTCATTTACCCATGCCTCTGTGACACATACAACATCTAAGTCCTCCTCAACTATATAACTAGATAACTCGTCCTTCTTGTTCCTAAGACTCCTGGCATTTACATAAAAACATTTAAGTCCTGCTACCTTCCTAGATGCTGTCTCCTTATTTGGAATCCTAATCTTATTCTCTCCTATTTGCACCTGGAAATCTTTCCTAATCTTTTCACTATCTCTGGTTATCCTATCTAATTTATGTCTAGCATCTTTCTTCTGGAATGCATTTGCTACCTCACCCCTTACACTCCATCCCAACTCCCCCCCTCCAGACATCCACTCAGCACATCCACACCCTTCCTACTCAGATGCACACCATCCCTAGCATACAAATCCCTTTGCCCATAGAACCTATCCCATACATCCACAAAGCTGACACCCACATCCTTACACATCCCTTTTACCCGATCATTCATTCATCTCTTTGTGCTAAACGCATAACAGAGGTGTTAGTATCTGGCATGGAGGCGTACATTCCTCATTCTTTTTCTCAACCTAAACCTTCTAAACCTTGGTTTAACTCAGCCTGTTCTCGTGCTATACATGATAGAGAGGTTGCCCACAAAAGGTACTTGAGCCTTCCATCTTCTGAATCTCATGCACTTTATATCTCTGCCCGGAATCATGCCAAGTCTGTTCTTCAACTTGCCAAACACTCTTTCATAAATAGGAAATGTCAAAATCTTTCAAACTCAAACTCTCCTCATGACTTCTGGCATCTAGCCAAAAACATCTCAAATAACTTCACTTCTTCATCTTTCCCTTTTTTATTTCATCCTGATGGCACCACTACCATCTCTTCTGTCTCTAAAGCTGAACTCTTTTCTCAAACTTTTGCTCACAACTCCACCTTAGACGATTCTGGGCTTGTCCCTCCCTCTCCTCCTCCCTCGGACTATTTCATGTCTACAATCAAAATTCTTCGTACTGATGTTTTCCATGCCCTTGCTGGCTTATGGACCTGATGGGGTCCCTCCTATTGCTCTCAAAAACTGTGCTTCTGTGCTTGCACCTTGCCTGGCCAAACTCTTCCAACTTTGTCTATAGACTTGTACCTTTCCTTCCTGCTGGAAGTTCGCCTACATTCAGCCTGTTCCTAAAAAGGGTGACCGTTCTAACCCCTCAAACTACCGTCCTATAGCTTTAATCTCTTGCTTGTCTAAAGTTTTTTAATCTATCCTGAATAGGAAGATTCTCAAACATCTGTCACTTCACAATCTTCTGTCTGATCGCCAGTATGGCTTCCGTCAAGGTCGCTCTACTGGTGATCTTCTGGCTTTTCTTACTGAGTCTTGGTCATCCTCTTTTAGAGATTTTGGTGAAACATTTGCTGTTGCATTAGACATATCAAAAGCTTTTGATAGAATCTGGCATAAAGCATTGATTTCAAAACTGCCCTCCTACGGCTTCTATCCTTCTCTCTGCAACTTTATCTCAAGTTTCCTTTCCGACCGCTCTATTGCTGCTGTGGTAGACGGCTACTTCTCCTAAACCTATTAATAGTGGTGTTCCTCAGGGTTCTGTCCTGTCACCCACTCTCTTTCTATTATTCATTAATGACCTTCTTAACCAAACTTCTTGCCCTATCCACTCCTACGCTGAAGATACCACCCTACATCTTTCCACGTTCTTTCAGAGACGTCCAACCCTTCAGGAAATCAACAGATCATGCAGGGACACCACGGAACGCCTGACTTCCGATCTTTCTAAGATTTCCGATTGGGGCAGAGAAAATCTAGTAGTTTTCAATGCCTCAAAAACTCAATTCCTCCATCTATCAACTCGACATAACCTTCCAGACAACTATCCCCTCTTCTTCAATGACACCCAACTGTCTCCCTCTTCCACAATGAATATCCTCGGTCTGTCCTTTGCTCATAATCTTAACTGGAAACTTCACATCTCATCTCTTGCTAAAACAGCTTCTATGAAATTAGGTGTTCTGAGGCGTCTCCGACAGTTTTTCTCGCCCCTCCAACTGCTTACTCTGTATAAGGGCCTTATCCGTCCCTGTATGGAGTACTCTTCGCATGTTTGGGGGGATTCCAGTCACACAGCTTTGCTTGATAGGGTGGAATCGAAAGCTCTTCGTCTCATCAACTCCCCTCCTCTGACTAACTGTCTTCACTCTCTTTCTCACCGCTGAAATGTTGCATCCCTTTCTATATTTTATCGCTATTTTCATGGTAACTGTTCTACTGATCTTGCTAAGTGCATGCCTCCCCTCCTCCTGCAGCCACGCTGCACAAGGCTTTCTTCTTCTTCTCATCCCTATTCTGTCCAACTCTCTAATGCAAGAGTTAACCAGTATGCTCAATCATTCATCCCTTTCACTGGTAAACTCTGGAACTCCCTCCCTGCATCTGTATTTCCGAATTCCTACAACTTGTCTTCTTTTAAGAGGGAGGTATTGAGGCATTTGCTCCCCTAATTCTGGCTGACGGTTTTGGCACTTTTTAAAGTCTTTGGAAAGCCAGCGCTCAAGTGGGCCTTTTTCTAACTTTCTTTTTTTTGCCCTTGGCTGGCCCTCTTCCCTACGTAAAAAAAAAAAAAAAAACATGATCTGCCATTCCGAAATCCAAACTGCCCATTAGTCAATATTTTCTTTCTTTCTAGATAATCATTCCATCTTTTCTTTATTACTGACTCACAGTTTAACCACAACACTTGTTAATGACACCGCCTGTAGTTTGATGATTTTCCTTGTTTCCACTCTTAAATATGGGTACTATATTTGCTTTTTTCCAGTCCTTTGGCACCTGCCCCTGCTGCAGAGATTTAGATACGAGGCCACAAATCTTTTTTGCCAGTTGATCCTTACATTCCCTCAACACCCAATTTGATACTCCATCAGGCCCTTGTGCTTTCCTTACATCCAATCTTTCCAGCATTTCACACACTTCATCCTCCAACACTTCAATTACATCCAGGCCTTCTATCGGTTTGACCTTTGGTTCATTAAAGGTCCTTTCATTGGTAAAAACTTTTTGGAAACACTTATTCAACTCTTCAGCCATGAGTTTTTCCTCTTCAATGAATTCTCTTACTCTTTCTTAGTTACATTATGTGACATTTCTTGGCATTAAATTCCAATTTTCACTTCCTGATCCACTCATAGATTTTATTTGTATCTTCCTGCAACAGTAGACAATCCTCTCTGGTTTTGATAACTCTTAGCAACTTTGCATCATCAGCGAATAAATTTATATAACTGTTTATCCCAATGTGAATGTCGTTTGCATAAATCTGAAACATAATGGGGGCTAACACTCACCCTTGTGGCACTCCACTTGAGTATGTATCTCTGATCACAGTTCTCATTTCCCTATCTTTCAAATAATCTCTTGTCCATTCTAGCAAAGTTCCTCACAGTCCTCCTATGTTCTCTAGTTTTCAAAGTAGTCTTCCATGAGGGACTTTATCAAAAGCTTTTTTAATACCCAGGTATACTGTGTCTACCCATCCATCTCTGTTTTCAAGTCCTGCAATAACTCGAGTAGAAGCTTAATAAGTTTGATACATATGACCGTCCTGTCCTGAACCCAAATTGTCTGTTCGATATGACTTGCTCCTCTTCTAGAAATTTAACCCATTTTTCTTTGATAGTTATTTCACACAACTTCTCCAAGACACTTGTAAGTGACACTGGTCTGTAGTTTAGTGGTTCAGTTGCCTTTCCTCCCTTAAATATCGGTATTATGTTGGCTCTCTTCCATTCTAGTGGAACTTTCCCTTCATTTATTGAACTTGTAATTATTTTCCAAATTGGATCCAGTATTTGCTCTTTACATTCTTTTAGCACCCAGCCTGATACACAATCTGGCCCCATTGCTTTTCTGACATCCAACTTCTCCTTGGCAATCCCATGTCCTATTAGGTTCTGTAAAATCATCTTCTGCAGTGAACACCATTTTGAAGCTCTCATTCATTATTTCACACATTTCCTTCTCTGTTTGGTATGTCTTTCCTTCTTTGATTATGTTTTCAATTGTTTCTTTATTCTTTGTTTTGCCATTTATAAACTTGTAGAAAAGTTTGGGTTCATTTTTGCTTTTATTCACTACATCTTTCTCAAAGCTTCTTTCTTCCTCTCTCTTTACTCTAATATATTCATTTCTGGCATCTTTGTACTGCCACCTGTTATAGTCATTTCCCTGTTTTATGAGTTTCTTCCATGCTTTATCTTTTGCCTTTTTAGCTTGTATGCATCTAGCATTGTACCAAGCATGTATTTTTTTCTTAACTCTATAAACAGGTACAAATTTTTTAATCCTTCATTATATTTCTGTAAGAATATGCCATATTTCCCTTGTACTGTCTGTACATAATGTTATTCCACTCAACATCAGCAAAATAGATCCTTAATTTTTCAAAATCTGCTCTTGCATAATTTAATCTCTCTCCTTTATAGTCATCTCTGTAATTTATCCCATCTTCCTCCTGAATTTGCATCTCCAATGTCACATGATCACTTCTCCCCATTGGACTAAGGTATTGTATGATTGGAGGGGGCTCTGGTTTCTTTGTGAAAACTAGGTCAAGCAATGATGGTTCTTCTTCCCTCCTGTACCTTGTTGACTCCTCCACCCACTGGTCCATTGCATTAACCATAGTCAACTGTAACACTTTCTCGCTCCACTGCCCAGCATTATCCATTATTCCCATCTCTCTCCAATTTACTTTTTTACAAAGTAAAAGTATTCTTCTATCTCTTCTTATCATGTTATCTAGGCACTTTATCACTTCTCTTTGCATATCCTTATGTTCTGTTCCCCATGTATTAACCTTTGGTGAAACATATGTCACTATAATTTTTCTCTTCTTCAATTCTTCTGTTTTGATTATTACTAAAGAGGTGTTACAGTTGACTATGGTGAATACACTGGATCAGTGGATGGAAGAATGAACACGGTACTGAGGGGAAGAAGAACCATCGTTGCTTGGCTTAGTATTCACAAAGAAGTCAGAGCCCCCTCCCTGCATACAATACCTTAGTCCAATGGGAAGAAGGGACCATGTAACATTGATGTTGGAAATGCAGGATGAGGATGAAATAAGATACAGAGAAGACTACAAAAAAAGTTATTAAATTATGCAAGAGCAGATTTTGAAAAGTTATGAAATTTTTTTTACTGATATTGAATGGAGGAACATTATGAAAGGAAGGCCAATACAGGGAAAATATTAAATAATCCTACAGAAATATAATGAAGGTATGAAGAAATACATACCTATATATATATATAGAGTAAAGAAAAGTATACATGCTTGGTACAATACAAGAAGTAAAGAAGCTAAAAAAAAAATAATAAATAAATAAAAGCTTGGAAGAAACTGAAAAGACAAAGAAATGAAAACAACCAACAGTAGTATAGGGATGTGAGAAATGAATATATTAGAGTATGGAGAGAAGGAAAAACTTAGAGAAAGATGTGGTGCAAAAAAGAGATGAACCCAAGCTTTTCTATAAATTTATAAATGGTAAGATGAAGAATAAGGAAACAATAGAAAAAAATAATTAAAGGAGGGGAGACATACCAAACAGCAAAGGAAATGAGTAAAATAATGAATGAGAGTTTCAAAACTGTGTTCATTGAAGAAGAGGAATTTACAGAACCAAATAGGATATTACATTGCTGAGGATTGCAGGAAATCATAGTGCACAAAGAAGATATTGGAAGACTACTAGATAATTTGGATGTCAGAAAAGCAATGGGGCCAGATGGTGTATCAGGCTCGGCACTAAAGGAATGTAAAGAGCAGCTGTTAGATTCAATTTGGGATATGGTCACAAATTCATTAAAAGATGGGAGAGTACCACTAGAATGGAAAAGAGCCAACATAATCCCAATATTCAAGGGAGAAAAGTCAACTGAGACATTAAATTACAGACTGAAGTTACTTACAAGTGTTGTGGGGAAGATATGTGAAATGGTTATGAAGGAAAAATGGGTTAAATATCTGGAAGAACATGTTACATTGAAAAGACAAATTGGGGTTCAGGAGAGGAAGATAATGTGTGTCGAAGTTATTAAGCTTCTACTCGAGAGTAATAGATGGACTGGAAAGCAGAGATGGATGGGTGGACACAGTATACCTAGACATAAAAAAGGCTTTTGATAAAAGTCCCTCATAGCAGACTACTTTGGAAGTTAGAGAACACAAGAAGACTGAGAGGAATTATGTTAGATTAGATAAGGGATTACTTAAAGGACAGAGAGATGAGAACTGTGATCAGAGATACATACTCATCTTGGAATAAAGTAACAAGCGAAGTGCCACAAGGTCAGTGTTAGCCCCCATTATGTTTGAGATAAACCACATTCACAATGAGGTAAACAGTTATATTAATTATTTGCTGATGATGCAAAGCTGCTAGGAGTTATCAAAACCTGGGAGGACTGTTTACTGTTACAGAAAGATATAAACAAAATCTATGAGTGGAGTAGGTAGTGGAAGTTGGAATTCAATGCCAAGAAATGTCACGTAATGGAACTAGGAAAGGGAAAAAGAATACTGGTATGGAACTATATGATGGGAGAAGAACAAATAATGAAGACTAAAGAGGAAAAAGATCTGGGAGTGATTATACAGGATAATCTGAACCCTGAAAAACACATAAACAAGATATTTGGATTATCATATAAAATGTTGACTAATATAAGAGTGGCATTTCAATTCATGGACAAAGATATGATGAAAAAATTATCACAAGCATGATACGTCCAAAGCTGGAATATGCAGCTGTGGTGTGGTCTCTGAGTTCAAAACAGATAAGAAGAAGATTAGAATGGATACAGAAGATTGCTACAAAGATGGTGCCAGAACTAAAAGACCTAACATATGAAGAACGGCTGAAGGAAATGGGACTAGCAACCTTACAAGATAAAAGAGAATGAGGAGACCTAATAACAAGGTACAAGATAATCAATGGCATTGAAAATATAGACAAGGAAGACCTGGTGTTGGTGACAAAAGATAGAAGGACAAGAGGACATGTAAAGATCAGAATGAGGCAGTGTGTGAAGGATATTGGAAAATACAGTTTCCCACACAGAACAATGGAGATGTGGAATGCATTGAATAATGAAATTGTTACAACACATAATGTGCATAACTTTAAGCAAAAATTGGATAAATGGAGACAGGACACTAAGAGTCCTGCTCGAACCCTGTACAATACAAGAAGGTAAATACACAAGCACAAGCACACACACACACGGTCGAGACAAGGTCAAGGTTGGACGGGCGGACCAATGCTCCCCACGATCAGCTGATCCCAATACCAAAGGTTGTGTGCTTACAGAGGCCTGGGCAAATGCGTGACTTGTGTGGCAACAGTCTCCAGAAACTACATTGAAAGGCACCATGAATAGGAAAGAACTTACACCCATAAGCAGGTATGAGAATAGGGAAGGAGAACAAGAAAAGGGTAATGATGGCGATGAGGAAGAGGCTAGATTTGGAGGATTTGATGAGACAAGTTTTAATTTTGGAAAAAAATTAGACAACTGGTTTAGAGAAAGTATGAGAAGTAAAGAGAATGATGAACAGATGAAAGAGTTTCTGAACTTGAAAGACAGGATAAAAAAAGTGGAAGAAAGTGAAGCTGGATTAAGAGTAGAGAATGCGGAACTGAGAAAAGAACTAGCCAAATATAAGAAACAGATTGATGAAGGACTTGGTAAAGTAGAGAAAGAAAAAGAGGACCTGAAAGATCTAGTTAGCAAAGAAGAGGAAAGAGTACATGACATGATTAAAAAAGAAGTACAGGCATGAAGAGTACAAGATAAGAAAGACAAAGATAACTTACAGGTGATTCAGGAACAACTAAAAGAAAGAGACTAGAACATGGCAAACAAAATTATTGGAGTCCTTAAGGAAAAGGAAAACCTAGTAAGAGAAATTGCAGAAAAAAAGAAGAGTGTAATTATCTTTGGACTAAAAGAAAAAAATGTAAAATATAGACCAAGAAGGGAAAAGGAGGAAATGAAGTCAGTTAAAGACCTACTAAAAAATCTAAATGACGAAGATAGGCAGAACCTAGAGGAGGAAGTGGAGGAAATTCACAGAATGGGACCTTATCAAGATGGAACAACAAGACCAATTAAGATACTACTAAAATCACAAGCAGCAACAGAAGAGATATTATATAGAACAACGAAACTCAGAGAAACAGAAGGCTGCAAGGATATATATATATATATATATATATATATATATATATAAGAAAAAATAAGAATGAGGAAGAAAAGGAAGAGATACAACGAATTGACGGCAGCAGTAAGGGAAAAAAATAATGAAAGGTCAGAGGAGAAAAAAAGGCATTTTTGAAGAATTCAAGGAGAAAGGATAAGAAAATGATATATAAGAGAGAAGGAAGAGGCAACAGTGGACCAAGTGTAACTATAAGTGATAAGGGTAAGAAACTAAAAATGATGTATATGAACATAGATGGGGTTCTACCAAGGAAATTAGAACAAAAAAATTACATAAGGAAAGAAAAACCAGATATTGTATGCCTGGCTGAAACAAAAATAAATTGGACAATCAAAATAGGCATAGATAATAGATATAACGTATGGAAGAAAGACAGAGTGGGTAAAGGAGGAGAAGGAGTCATGATAATGACAAGGAAAGAGATGGTGGTAAACCATGTGGAATATGGGGAAGGAAAAGCAGAAGTACTGTATATTAAGATGCATATTAATAAAAAAGACTTCACAATCATTGTAACATGTGCCACCAAAAACGAATGCATGGACCACCCGAGAATATAAAGATATGATAGATGACACTATAAGGAGTCTAACGAGAGTCATTAAAGAAAGGAGAAAAGTGTTATTAGTAGGAAACTTCAACTGTAAAGAAGTGGACTGGGAAAATTATGAAAGTGGTATGGAGGAAGAAGCTTGGGGAGAAAGATTCCTAAACCTAATGATAGATAATATGATGGATCAAAAAGTAAAGGAAAACACAAGATTCAGAGGAAACGATGAGTCAGCGAGATTAGACCTGGTTTTTGCAAGGGCTATACAATTGAATGATGATATAAGATATAAGTGCCCATTGGGAAAGAGTGATCATGTAATATTAGAAATGGATATAGAAGAGGGAAAAGAAGATAGAGATGAATCATACAAAGGAGACCGATTAAATTACAGAAAGGCCGATACTGAGAATCTCAAGAACTATTTCAAATATACTAACTGGGAGATGGAAAACTCTGAGAGGGTGCAAGAGAAATATAACTTATTTTTAGAAATATACAAAACAGGAGTCAGGGAATATGTTCTGAAATATAGACCTAAGGAAGAAGGAAGGAAAGACTGATTTAACGCAAAGTGTGCCAGGGCAAAGGAAAAAAGAGATGGAGCATGGAAAAGGTGGAGGAGAAATAGAAATGCAGTAAATACGGTAAACTTCAAGATAGCAAGAAATAAATATGTTAAAGTGAGGAAGGAAGAGGAGAGGATCTATGAAAAGAACATAGTCGAAAAATGCAAGGAGCAACCAAAATTGTTTTACAGATTCATAAATTGAAAAATAAGACAAAAAGAAACAATAGAAAGGTTAAAAGGAGAAAATGGGATGGTGGAAGACTCAAAAAGTATGGCAGAACTGTTAAATAATAAGTTCCAGAAGGTCTTTACTAAGGAATCCAAATTTGAAAGACCACAGGGTAATTGAGAGACCATCTATATGGAAGAGATTAAAGTAACTAAGCTTGAAATAAAAGAGTTAATGAAGGAACTGGATGAAGAAAAGGCAATGGGACCGGATGAAGTCTCAGGCAGAATACTGAAAGAATGTAGGGAAGAACTAGCAAGACCTATACACAACAACATTAAATGCTCAATAGAAAATGGAACAGTACCAGTAGAATGGAAAAGAGCTGAGGTGGTTGCCATATATAAGAGCGGAAGGAAGGAAGAACCTCTATATTACAGACCGGTATCATTAACTAGTGTAATATGTAAGATGTTACTTGGGGTGTGAGGCAGCGCTCAGCAGAGCCTCCCTCAAAAGCAACTAGCATCTATAATTGTCTTTGATTTCCATGCCGTTAAAATCATAAACTTTCTTGAACAAATATGTCTTCAATTTCTTTTTGAAGATATCGATCCTGGCACAACCTTTGATATCATTCGGCAGTTTATTGTAAATCCTTGGTGCACATCTTGCAAATGCTTGACATCCCATGTCAAGGTTATTTCTTGGCTCATGTAGTCTGTATGGGTATGCATCGTGTCTCAGCTCCATCGTAGTGCCATGGTGGAATGTTTCCAGTAAGTTCCTCAAGTACTCAGGTTTTTCCAGACTGTAATGCCTGATGAGTCATAACACTAATCTTGTACTCAATTCGTGCTTTAATTGGCAGCCAATGCAGATCTATCAATACAGGTGTTATCCTCTCACGAGGAGAGATGCCTGTAATCAGTCTGGCAGCTCTGTTCATGACAAGCTGTAAGTCTTTTAAGAGATACTTAGGCAGTCCATAATACAGAGAATTGCAGTAATCCAGTTTGTTTATCACATGATTATGAACCAGCATCTTCGTAGTTTTCTCATCCAAGTATTTTCTGACTAAACCTATATTTTTCAGATGGTATCTTGCTGTCTTAACCACCTGCCGTATTTGATCTTTCATAGATAAATGACAGTCCAATAATACTCCCAGATCCTTCATTGTATCACGAACACCCAAACTGTTACCATCAATATATAATGTGGACATATCAATGCTCTTAAAGTCCTTATTCTTACCCATTATCAAACATTCAGTCTTGTTTTGATTAAGTTTCAACTGCTTGGATTCCATCCATCTACCAACATCATCCATAATAAGTTTTATCTTTCCTTGAACATTATCTACATTGTTCAAGGTCATGTAAAACTGTGTCATCAGCAAACAGTTTGAAGTCGATGTCATGTTTTCTTAGTATGTGTGATAGTTCAATAGTATATATACAGAACAGAATAGGACCTAAAACACTGCCTTGGGGTACTCCTCTTTCTAAAATCTTCTTGTCTGAGAAAGATTTACCAATCTGAACACAGTATTGCCTGTTTGCAAGATAACTTTCTAAATATGTTAGTGCATCTCCATCAATACCCACAGACCTGCAATCTAAAAGAAGCAATTTGTGAACAACTGTGTCAAATGCTGCACTTAAGTCCAGTAAAATTAGCAAACCACATTTTCCTTCATCCATCAGGATTATCAGATCATTGATAACTGAGCATAAAGCTGTCTCAGTCGAATAAAGTTTTCTATAAGCTGATTGATTATCCGGTAAAGCCTGCACTACTTTCAAATGGTCGTGTAATTGGTTTAATACAGCACTTTCAATAATCTTCGATAAAAAGGTAAAATTAGATACAGGTCTAAAGGAACTCAAGCACTGCATATCCATTTCACCCTTTACAATGGGCTTTATCAATGCCATTTTTTCAGACAGGAAAGGTATTGTTCATGAAGCTACTGTTTATAATCAGTTTAAAAATTTCCAGAATTTCACAGAACTTCTCACTCTGAATAATATCACTAATAGGTAATGGGTCATTATCACAGTAGGTTATATTAACTTTATGTACAATCTCTTTTACTTCATCCACACTTACTTGCTTAAAGGAGAGTAGCTTAGCCTGAGGCGTTGGCATACTCACGGGTATTTCAAGCTCCTCATTTCTAAAGCTCTCCACAATCGAATTTATCTTTTGATCAAAGAAGTCAAGGAACATATTTGCTAGCACAGTGTCATTAAACCACTAAGGCAACTTATTCATTCTCCTGTTACCTGTCAAATTATCCAGTATCTTATATAATCTACTAATGTTAGACCGTGACTCTAATGACTTCTGTCTATAGTACTGACACTTTCTCTTCTGTACAAGTTTGTTTAGCCTGTTTCTCATGTCCATATATTCCCTTCTTGCCTCTTCTGTTCATAGTCTATGCCACCTTTTTTCTTTCTTAGCTATGGAAATTTCAGTATTAAACCAAGGTGTATGATCCCTTATCTTAATATCCTTTTCATGAAGTGGACACATTTCATTGTATTCTTTTTTCATGTTGCCATTATATAATTCAGACAAATAAGATTCACATTTCTCAACTGCTACTCTTCCCTGAGTACACACATCATTCTTTCTTAACTGAATGGCCTGTGACACTTCAGCTATCAGCCGCTCAGGGTCAAAATAATTTTTCCTACGAAACACTAATCACTTAGTGTACATAGTTTCTTTTTTACAAGATATTTGAAAAGTAACCATCCTGTGCACCGGTGAAATCCTGCAGATTTCATCAACATTTACTTCTCGAACAAGATTATGATCTGAGTCACAGAAGACCAAGTCCACCAGCAGATGTTGCTTCTTCTACTTTATTGTCTAAATTAAAGGATTTCATCATATCTTGAAACTCCCTCACTATATAGTTTTCTTGTTCATCCATTCTTATATTAAAATCTCCACAAATAAAAATATTAACGCTCACCATATCCATCCGTTCCAAGTATTTCCTGAAATTGTCAATAAACAACCGGGCACTTAGGCTTGGAGGTCTATAGACCACTATAAACATAGATTTTCTACCACCAAGCTCACAACTAACTTGCATATGTTCACAGCTCTCCCAATTTTTTTTACTTATCCACACTAATTTTTATTGCATGTTCTAGAAAGTAAAAGACCAACACCACCACCTCTTCCTTCTTTCCTTGGTATGTGCACAAATGTATGAGTGTCAGGGATCATTTCTTTAACTTTCGCAGTATCATATTCACTCAGCCATGTTTCAGTCAAAGCAAGAATATTCAGATTTTTGTCATTAATTAAAGTTTCACTTCACGATATTTAAACAGATGTCACTGAGGCAACAATTGAGATGTCTAGGCCGCTCCTCATCAGTCTGTTGTTTGTCCTCGTCTGGTCTACACACTGAACCCGGCTCCCAGTGTTTTGCTGGCTGCTCCTCGGAGCCTGCTGCTGCCCTTTTCTTTGCCTGCTTCTCCTCGGAGTTGTCCTGGTCAGTTTTCACCTTCTCCTTGGCCCCGCGCTGCTGCTGCATGGTGCTACACTCCTCGATCTTAGGATCGTGATGGTTTATTTGCCCTGGTGTTGGGCGGCCCCGTTTGCAGATGGCAGACCTGGCAGGCCTTTGCGATTCGCCCCTTCGTCTGGTCGGCTTCCCCTCCATGGGGGCAGGAAACGCCCCAGCGAAGATGGTGCTTGGACTGATGATCAGCAGGGGAAAAGGGACCGCCGTGACCCTGGCCGTGACAGTGCGCTTCAGCTGGCTTCCGATTTGGCCCTGGCAGGGCCGGGTCAGCCCTGTGACGTCAACTCAGCTGGCCCGTCCCTCGAGGATCGTGTCAGCCAATTGGGTTCCATCATGGTGGATCTGATTGCGAAGCTGGACAGGCGTTCTCCTGAGACGGTGCCCCAGGCTGACAGCGGGGACTTCAGTGGCTTTGTCAGCATCGAGAGCACAAGATCCAAAGACAGTGAGGTGCGGGAGCCAGTGGCTGACCCGCTAGTGGGGCTAGATGACCTGGGCGGCCCATGGGCCGCGCTTGACGACGCTGATTTTCATTGGCCTTTGGAAGAACTGGTAGGGCACTTTCATTGTCAGGAGAAGAAAGCAGGCTTTTTAGATGATAGCCTCAGGTGTCGCCCTACCTCGGAGGGTGTGAAAACTACCTGTAGTAAGGTGAGGTTGCCCAGCAATGTTCCTAATCTGACTGTGCCTGCTACAAATGCAGTTATTACCAAGGCTCTAAGTGTGGGGGGCAGGTTGATTGATGCTCGCCTGTTTTTCACCAATGGCCTGCTCTCCAAGGCCCAGGTACTGGTTGCCCAGTGCCTGAGTGACATTGGGGAGAGGAAAGGTAAGCCTGTTGATGCTTACCTGGATGGCATGAATAACTGTGTATGTCTCCTGATTTCTGCAGTGTGTTACCTTAACCAACTCAGGAAGGAAGTGGCCCGCATTCACGTGAATGACTCAGCCCTTGCGGAGCTTTGCCGTTGAGACTGTGAAGTTGGCACTGCAGAGCTGTTCCCCTTTGATGTCATCAAGAAGTGTGAGGAGTTTCATCGGGCCAGGTGGCTGGGCAGGCCTTCGTTCCACCCCTACCAGTCAGGAGGTCCCAGGCGGACGGCTGCTTCCCGCCAGGCTACCAGGAGGGCCCCTCCTCCCCAGCACTCAAGGTTTCGGTCTAAGCCTTTTTTAGGCCAATGGCCTCCTCCGCTGAGGGGGAACCAGCAGCACAGGCCGGCCCAGTGAACCCTTGCTGAGTGAGTATTACCATTAACTCTTTATCCAATACCTCTGACAATTTTATGAGTGGGAAAATTTTCACGGCCAGACAGCAGTGGCTAGCTCTTTCCTCCAATAAATGAATCCTTGATGTGGTTTGTGGCCATGTGCTTGAGTTTGATGAGCTTCCCTTACAATCTGCCTGTCTCGGCCCCTGTCCTTTTCAGAAAGTGATAGGGCAGCCCTGGATGCCGCGGTGCTTAGGTTTGTGGAACAGGGTATTGTTGAGAGATGTGAGCCCTCTCCTAGCAATGCTTTTTATTCCAATGTTTTTCCCACCGTAAAGAAAGATGGTACTACTGCCAGAGTTATTCTAAACTTGAAAGAGCTAAATCCTTATGTTACTCACACTCACTTTAAAATGGATTCCTTTAAGGATGTGGTGTGGTTAGTCCAGCCCCAGTGTTTTTTCATGACTATTGACTTTCAGGATGCCTATTATTCTGTGTATGTGAGATCTGAGGAAAGGTATTGGTTCCGTTTTTTTTGGAAGGGCCAATGCTTTCACTTTACCTGTCTTCCTCAAGGGTTAACATCTGCCTCCCCGGATCTTTACAAAATTATTGAAACCAGTGTTCTGTCACCTCCGGTCCCTTGGGATTATGGTCATCTGTTATATTGATGATTGCATCTTTTTTGCTGCCTCGGAGGACGAACTAATTAGCAATGTGAGTTATGCTCTGTATCTTTTTTATTCTGTTGGGCTCACTATTAATGTTAAAAAATCAGTTTTGGTGCCTACTCAGGAGGTGGAATTTTTGGGGATTATTCTAAACTCATGCCTCATGACTGCTACTCTGCCTCTCAGGAAAATTATTAAAATTCAGGAACTAGGTCGGTTACTGTTGAAGGACCGTGTCTCTTTGCGTGATTTAGCTTCCTTCATTGGCCTCGCTGTGGCTGCTGAGCCAGCAGTCGACCTGGCCCCCGTTCGTTACAAGTACCTTGAGATCATTAGGAACAGGGAGCTTGCCCGGCACCATGTGGATTACGACGCTAGATTTTCTTTGGATGATCGTACTAAGGAATTAGTCCTTTGGTGGGTTAATAATGTTCCCTTGCAATCTAAATCACTGTGTTCCTCTTCCCCTGACCTTGAATTGTTTGCCGATCCTTGTCTGACAGGTTACGGTGCCGTTGTCGGATCCGCGCTGTTGGGCGGCTCTTGGGCTCATGCGGAGTTAGAGCACATCAATTGCCTAGAATTGCGAGCAATTTTACTTGGTCTCCAGTCACACGTAAGGACGTCAGTAATGCCTACATCTGTCTTTGTTCGCATAACACCATGGCTGTCGCGTGCCTGACTCGCGGTGGGAGCACGAAGCTCCGTCTTAACTTTTTGATAGAGGAGATCTTTGCTTGGGCCGGGTCTCGGGGCATTACTTTGTCTGCGGCTCATGTAAAGGGCACCCAGAATGTGGAGGTAGATTCTTTGTCTAGGTTAAAGAATTTAGACACGGAATGGATGTTGGACCCCCTTGTCTTTCGAAGGTTATGTGACATGTTTTATGTTCCCGATATTGACCTGTTTGCGTCGTGCTTAAATGCCCAGGTGGCTACTTAAGTTTCTTGGAAACCTGACCCTGCAGCTACTTTTGTTAATGCTTTTTCAATTAATTGGGTGGACAGGACTTCATATGCCTTTCCTCCTTTCAGTCTCATTGCCAGAGTGCTGTGGAAACTCCAGGAGGACCGGGCTTCCTTGATCGCGATTCTATCTCTTTGGCCGTTGCAAGCATGGTTCCCCAGAGCCCTTCAGTTCCTTGTTCAGCCACCAGTCCTTCTCCCTCACCTCCCCATGTCATTACCGCAGAACCCCACTTACGTCCACCCGCGGGCCCGGTCTCTGGTGTTGACTGCGATGAGTTTATCGGGCGATCCTTTGAAGTCCAAGGCCTATCGTGAGACGTTGCCCAGTTTTTGCTTAACTCCTGGCGGAAGAGCACTTTACAACAATATAGGCTGTATCTCTCGAGATGGGTATCAGTTTGTCTCTGGCGGGAAATTGATCCGTTTCTACCACCTTTAAGTTTTCTTTTAGACTTCCTACTGTGTGAGTTTCAGAGGGTTCCCGTTCGGAATTATAGTACTATGAATACCATCCGTTTGGCCGTGTCTGCCATCGCTAAGATCGGGGGTCAACCAGCGGGTCAACATCCGTTGGTTATTACATTTATGCGAGCCGTCTTTCAGGAGAGGCCTGCCTTTTCTCACTGTCAATTTATCTGGGATCCAGAGTTAGTGCTCAACTACTTAAAAGAGTCTTGGCCCTGATGAACATCTTTCACTCATTCAATTATCCCGCAAATGAACTGCCTTACTGTTACTGGTTTCGGGGCAGCGTGGCCAAGTCTTAAGATTCCTAGATATCCGTAATATGTCTATCTCAGATTCCATGATAGTTTTTCGTATTGGGGATCTCCTTAAAACTTCTAGGCCTGGTTGCCACATTTCTGAATTATGTTTTGAAAGATATTCTCCGGACCAGCTTATCTGTGTCTACACTACTATTGTTAATTATTTGGAGAGGACTAAGGACTCTAGGGGTTCCATTACTGGCCTTCTTTTGACTACTAAACCTCCTATTAAGGTGGCTTCCCAGGATACCTTACGGCGCTGGGTCAGGGAGGTTATGGGGGCTGCCGGTATTGACCTCACTATTTTTCACCTCACTCTACTAGGTCCGCCGCGTCTAGCAAGGCTGCGCTCCATCTTCCGCTGTCCTCCATCCTTTCATCTGTGGGCTGGTCCAGGGAATCTACCTTCGCGAAGTTTTATAGGAGGCCAATTAGCAAGAAGGGGTTATTTGCACAGGCAGTGTTGGCAGAGGTTGGGTCTCCTCCATGAATATGTATTATGTACTACTGGGTTGTTTTTTGTGGTGGCTATCATATGTTTTCATTGTTTGTCCACATATTTGTATTTAATTGTATGTTTTTGGCTTGGAATACATGAAGAAGATACTATATGGTTTTCAGTTGTTCCAGGTTTGGGGTTCGGCTTCGTATGAGGACCTGCTCTAAAGTTCTCATTTGTTGCCTCGGTGACGTCCGTTTAAATATCGTGAAGTGAAATTGTAAGAATAAACGATACTTACCAAGTTGAAGTTTGATCGTAATTTCATGAACATTTAAATGACGTCACTGAGGCAGTAAATGCCCTCCCTTCCCTCCCCCGGCTTCTTGGTCGCCGTGTTTTGGGGTTTTTCTTCACTCACTGTTTTAATTTTGTTTATATGCTTTGTTCCTCAAACCAAAACTCTGAAGGACTGACGAGGAGTGGCCTAGACATCTCATTTACTGCCTCAGTGACGTCGTTTAAATGTTCGTGAAATTATGATCAAACTTCAGCTTGGTAAGTATCGTTTAATCTTACAATTCTGATTTTTATTGTCTTGTTTCCAACTGACTGAACATTTAATAAACCACATTTCAACATAGAGCTCACAACATTAGTAGCCATGATCTGTAATATTTCTGATCCTGTCAATCTCACTTTCCAACACAACAACTATTATTTGCCGAGTGGTCAGTATTCTGTTTCTTAAACCTCACACAGTTTATGCATTTCTTCTCTGTAGATGTGCAATCCTTGGACTTGTGGTTGCCTGTACATTTAAAGCAAATGGGATGCTCACCATTTTTCTTGGCATTGCAGTTTGCCTCAGTATGACCATACCTTTGACAATGGTAACAGATAAGTGCATGATACCTGTCACGAACCTGGTAAACTCCCCACTCAAGCCTAATTCTGTCCTGATGCTGATGTAACAGCTGTCTTATCATTGGATCACATTTCATGATGTAATGAACTGTGCCCCCTGCTGCTGGTTTGCAAAAAATATTCTCAATCTTTGACTTGATATCAGGAACTGCTTGAAGGTAGTCATTTCTCGTAATGATTGTATCAGTGATACTTTCCTTAGTCTCCTCCTTATGGACATTACATAGCATTATCTTGGGTTTAATTTTCTGAACAGATTTAGTTGTCGTCAACTTTTCAACATTCTCCAGTTTCTGGGCTGCCTCATTTCTCAGACTCTCATTGGCAAAATTCATCACTATTTTTTTTGCCATCATTAGCAAACTTTGTATCATTAATTTGCAATTCATCCAAAGCATGAGAAACTTCATTCTTCAGATTTGCTTCAGAATCCTGAGTTACCCCTACAACAAGCAGGTTCTTTTTCATCCTCCTCTTCCTCTTGATGTCCTGCCAAGACGTGGAATGTTCCGAGTCAGCAGAATTCAGCGACCAGTAACTCCCACCAAGCCATCTGTTGCCTCATCAACCTTGATACTTATCTCTTCCATTCTTGCCATCTAATTATCAACTATTTCCATCATCTTGTCAGCTTTAGCAGTAATGCTCTTCAAATCAGACTTAAATTCCTCAACATCATTGATGAATTTCTTCAGAGACAACACCTCAATGAAGCAAACATTGCACAGATACCTCACGTTGCAGATATTTTCAGATTTAATCCCTGCCAAATTCACACATTTCATATGAGCCCACCGGTTACACAGACAACACTTAATGAACTTTGCTAGGTCTCCAAAATCAGAGCTACACTTATAACAGAAAGAAGGTAATAATGCTGAAATGGCATATTTCTCCGCCATCTTGGAGTCTTCCACTCCTTTTCACTTATTTTCTATCTATCGACAACACTTTCCATAAATGTTCCTGTTTTTTTTTCCTTACAGGACATTCATACACCACTGTACTCACTTGGAAGTCAGTGAGAGCCTTTTTCATGCAATAATATGCGTGAAAACGCGGAGCACTACTACAGAAGAAGCAAGTATATGCGCACGGATTCGAGCGATGTGTGAAAGAGTAATAAAGAAACAAATTACTTTCAAATAGCCAATTTGGCTTTACAAAAGATCGGTCGTGTGTAACAAATTTACTGAGTTTCTACTCTAGAATAGTTGACAGGGTACAAGAGAGAGAAGGATGGGTTGATTGTATTGACTTGGATTTAAAAAAAGGCATTTCACAAAGTGCCACATGAAAGGTTACTATGGAAATTAGAGGAAAAGGGTGGTTTAAAAGGAAGCACAGTGAGATGGATGGAAAATTATTTGAGGGGGAGAGAAATAAAGATGGTAGTCAAGGATATGAAGTCCAAGTGGAGAGCAGTAGAAAGCGGAGTGCCGCAGGGATCAGTATTGGCACCAATACTTTTTCTAATTTATATAAACGACATGCCAGAAGGAATGAACAGCTACATAAATCTGTTTGTGGACGATGTGAAACTGTGCAGAGTTATAAAGCAAAAAGAGGATTGTGAAATATTGCAAGAAGACCTAAATAAGATCTGGGAATGGAGTAAAAAGTGGGAGATGGAATTCAATGTGAACAAAAGCCATGTCATGGAAATGGGAAAGAGTGAAAGATGACCCGTGGGAATCTATAAGATGGGAGATGGAGTAGAACTGGAGAAAGTAAAAAAGGAAAAGGATTTGGGAGTGACGATGGAAGAAAATAATCAACCGGCAAGCCATATTGATAGAATTTTCAGAGAGACATATAATTTGCTAAGGAATATTGGAATAGCATTTCACTGCATGGACAAAGAAATGATAAAGAAACTGATAAGTACTATAATAAGACCCAAATTGGAATATGCAGGAGTAGTGTGGACCCCTCACAAAAAGAAACACATAAGGAAGCTGGAGAGACTACAAAAAATGGCTACAAGAATGGTCCCAGAACTTGAAGGGATGACATACGAGAAGAGACTAAAGGCTATGGATCTTCCAACATTGGAACAGAGAAGGGAGAGAGGGGATCTCATACAAGTTTATAAATTGATCAACGGAATGGACCAAGTGGACAATGAGTATCTGATCCTGAGAGAAGAATATGCCAGTCGAAGCACAAGATCGCATAGTAAGAAACTGAGGAAAGGAAGATGTCTAAGAGATATTAAAAAGTACAGTTTCCTGCAAAGATGTGTTGAGACGTGGAACAGTTTGAATGAAGAAGTAGTGTCTGCAATGAGTGTACACAGTTTTAAGGAAAGATTGGATAAGTGTAGATATGGAGACGGGGCCACACAAGCATAAAGCTCAGGTCCTGTAAAACTACAACTACAACTAGGTAAATACACACACACCCACACATACACACACACACACACACACACTGGAGTTGGAAGGTAAAATTGAAAAACTGTTTGAAAAGTATGGGGGCCTGGAAACGAGTTATGACAATGTAATGAAAGAGTGCGCCGATATGAAGAAAGAAAATGCAGTACTGAAAGAGGAAGTTAAGTTAATTAAAGTGAATTGCGACAAATGTGGAGAATCTTTAGGAAAAGTGATGGAGAAGCAGGCTGAATGGAAAAAAAGTCAGGAAGTGGAAAGAAAGGAGGTAAATTACAAAGTTGCAAGTCTGGAAAAGGAAATCAAAGAGTCTGGGGAGAAAACTTTGGGCCTTGCTGAAATTATAGATCAACAGATCATAGAAGAGAAGATTGCTGAGAAAGTGGTGAAGGTTATTAAGTCAAATGAGACATTGGTGAGGGAAACTGTAGACAAAAAGAGATGTGTGGTGATATTTGGTGTGGAGGAGGATAAGACACCGAGTAAAATGGAGAGAGAGAAAACATAAAAAGGTGATAAATAATATCATTAATGTGGTGCAGGAGGAGGAAAAGACCTAGTACAAGAAATAGAGGACTTCCATAGAATTGGAAAGTTCACAGGAGAAGGTATGAGGCCAATAAGAATCAAACTTAAGTCACAAAAGGATGTAGATGAATTGGTGGAGAAGTCATGGAGGCTAGCCCAGCAGGAAACAACAAGGAAGATTTGGTTGAGAAGAGATCTCGGTGAAAAGGAAAGAGAAATGTTAAATGAGTTGAGAAAGGAGGCTTTGAAAAAAATGAAGAGAGGACAGAAGAGGAGAAGAAAGAGTTTTTCTGGAGAATCTTGGATATGAGACTGAGGAAGTGGTTCATAACCCAGAAAAGTACAGCAAGAAAGGACTAAAGAAACTTACGTATGAGCGAATGTAATGTATTCCAACATAAATGGAGTGATATCGGGATTTTAGAACTCAACGATTACTTGAGGGACAAGAACCCAGATATTGTGGGTCTTACTGAAACAAAACTGAGAGAGGAGAAGACCTGATGATGGTTGGAGAAGGGAAATATAATGTTTGGAAAAGAAATAGAGTAGGTAAGATGGGAGGAGGAGTGATGTTGCTGGTTAAAAAGATATAAAGGTGGATCAAGTGAAAGAAGGTATGGGAAAGGCAGAAGTGCTAAAGATCAGAGCAGAAACTAATGAAGGAAAAAGAGGCACTACATAGTGGTGTACGTACCACCTAAGACAAATGCATGGTCAGTACAGGAATATGAAGAAATGATAAGTGATACAGGAACATGTCTGGAAGAAATGTTGGGTGGCTGTGAACGAACTATAATGATGGGAGATTTTAATTGTAAAGAGGTGTGTTGGGAGGACTGGTCAATGGAAGGATCAGAGACAACATGGGGAAATACACTATTGACACTGGCAATGGAAAATGTGTTAACTCAGTGGGTCAAAGAAGATACTAGGTTTGGAGGAGAGGGAGCATCGTCAAGACTGGACTTGGTCTTTAGTACAGAGCCAATGGTCATTGAGGAGATGAGGGTGGAGTGCCCTTTAGCAAAGAGTGATCATGCAGTTTTGGAGTTCAAGGTGATAGATGAAGAGAAATCTAGAAGAAATGAAGAATATAAAGTGGGAAGATGGAATTATGCCAAGACAGATTTTGGAAACCTAAAGAAATTCTTTCAAGAGACAAATTGGATGAAATTCAAGAGTGCTAAGGAGCAAATGAAAAGTGGAAGGAATTTATAAAAATATACAAAGAAGGTGAGAAAAATTTGTACCAATAAGACAACATAGAGAAGTTGGAAAGCAGGACTGGTTTAACGATAGATGTGAAAAGGCTAGAACAAGAAAAGAGGATGCATGGAAGAGGTGGAGAAGGAAAAGACGGATTAAGCAGTGGGAAAGTTACAAAAGAGCAAGAAATGAATATGTGTTGATTAGAAGAGAAGAAAGAAAGAAACAAGAAAAGGATATAATTGATAAATGTAAAGACCAACCAAGGCTTTTTACAGACATGTGAACAACAACATCAAAAATAGAGAAAGTATTGAAAGTTTAGAAGTAAATGGAGTATGCAGTGAAGATCCCAGGAAATGGCAGAGGCTATGAATGGATGCTTTCGGAAGGTATTCACAAAGGAGACTGCTTTTGACAAACCACTGGTAATGGAACAGAAAGGGATTATGAAGGAGTTTCAAGTAACTGTGGAGGAGATCAAGAATATGATGGGGAGTTTAGAAGTGAGAAAAGCTGTGGGACCTGATGGGGTATCAGGATGGATTTTAAGAGAATGCAGGAGCAACTGGCAGAAAAAGTTTGTGAAGTAATTGATGCCTCATTAAGGGAAGGTGTAGTGCCCCAAGACTGGAAAAGAGCTAACATTGTCCCAATCTATAAATCAGGTAACAAGAGAGACCCATTGAACTATAGACCAGTGTCACTTACAAGTGTGGTAGCTAAGATGTGTGAGAGGGTGGTGAAGAATAGATGGACAGACTTCTTGGAGAAAATGACATACTTTGTGAGTGTCAATTTGGTTTTAGAAAAGGGCGTTCATGCACGACAAACCTGATATGTTACTATTCGAGGGTGATAGATGTAATACAGGAAAGAGATGGTTGGGCTGATGGAATATATCTGGATTTAAAAAGGCCTTTGATAAGGTACCACACGGAGACTGATCTGGAAACTTGAAATGGTAGGAGGAGTGCATGGCAGTTTACTAAAATGGATGGAAGACTTTTGGTAGGAAGAGAAATGAGAACAATAATTAAGGACAGACCATCAGAATGGGGCTTGGTGGAGAGTGGAGTTCCACAGGGATCAGTGTTGGCACCAGTAATGTTCGCGGTCTACATAAATGACATGGTGGATGGGGTGTCCAGTTATGTGAGCCTATTTGCAGACGATGCAAAATTGTTAAGAAAAGTGAGATGTGACAAAGATTGCGAACTACTCCAGGAAGACTTGGACAGAATATGGAAATGGAGCTGTACATGGCAAATGGAGTTCAACACGACAAAATGCAAGAAATTAGAGTTTGGCAAGAGTGAAAGAAGAATCAGGAGTATGTACAAGATAGGAAATGAAGACATAAAACCAGTCATGAAGAAAAGACCTTGGGGTGACAATTACCAATGACCTATCGCCAGAGAGACATATAAACAAAATAATTGGAGAAGTATTGAACTTATTGAGGAACATAAGAGTGGCGTTCAGATATTTAGATGAAGAAATGATGAAGAAAATAATTACTGCAATGATAAGACCGAGGCTTGAATATGCAACAATACAGTGGGCTCGAACTTAAAGAAACACATAAGGAAACTAGAGAAAGTACAGAGGGCTGCAACAAAATGGTGCCTGACTTAAGAGATTTGACTTATGAAGACAGACTGAACAGAATGCAACTTCCGACCCTGGAAAACAGAAGAGAAAGGGGAGACCTGATAGCAATATACAGAGTGATGATTGGCATGGAAAAATGGATAGGGAAGATCTGTGTATGTGGAATGAAAGAATGTCGAGAGGGCATGGGAAAAACTAAAATGGCCACTTATAGGAGAGATGTGAAAAATATAGCTTCCCTCATAGAAGGGTGGAAGCATGGAATAGTTTAGACGTGGAAGTGGTCAACGCAAGGAATATTCATGATTTTAAGAAAAGCTGGACATTAGTAGATATGGAGACGGGACAGTACGAGCATAGCTCTTTTCCGTATGTTACAATTAGGTAAATACAATTAGGTAAATACACACACACACAGGAGACACACACACAAACCACTGGTAATGGAACAGAAAGGGATTATGAAGGAGTTTCAAGTAACTGTGGAGGAGATCAAGAATATGATGGGGAGTTTAGAAGTGAGAAAGCTGTGGGACCTGATGGGGTATCAGGATGGATTTTAAGAGAATGCAGGGAGCAACTGGCAGAAAAAATTTGTGAAGTAATTGATGCCTCATTAAGGGAAGGTGAAGTGCCCCAAGACTGGAAAAGAGCTAACATTGTCCCAATTTATAAATCAGGTAACAAGAGAGACCCATTGAACTATAGACCAGTGTCACTTACAAGTGTGGTAGCTAAGATGTGTGAGAGGGTGGTGAAGAATAGATGGACAGACTTCTTGGAGAAAAATGACATACTTTGTGAGTGTCAATTTGGTTTTAGAAAAGGGCGTTCATGCACGACAAACCTGATATGTTACTATTCGAGGGTGATAGATGTAATACAGGAAAGAGATGGTTGGGCTGATGGAATATATCTGGATTTAAAAAAGGCCTTTGATAAGGTACCACACCGGAGACTGATCTGGAAACTTGAAATGGTAGGAGGAGTGCATGGCAGTTTACTAAAATGGATGGAAGACTTTTGGTAGGAAGAGAAATGAGAACAATAATTAAGGACAGACCATCAGAATGGGGCTTGGTGGAGAGTGGAGTTCCACAGGGATCAGTGTTGGCACCAGTAATGTTTGCGGTCTACATAAATGACATGGTGGATGGGGTGTCCAGTTATGTGAGCCTATTTGCAGATGATGCAAAATTGTTAAGAAAAGTGAGATGTGACAAAGATTGCGAACTACTCCAGGAAGACTTGGACAGAATATGGAAATGGAGCTGTACATGGCAAATGGAGTTCAACACGACAAAATGCAAGAAATTAGAGTTTGGCAAGAGTGAAAGAAGAATCAGGAGTATGTACAAGATAGGAAATGAAGACATAAAACCAGTCATGAAGAAAAGACCTTGGGATGACAATTACCAATGACCTATCGCCAGAGAGACATATAAACAAAATAATTGGAGAAGTATTGAACTTATTGAGGAACATAAGAGTGGCGTTCGATATTTAGATGAAGAAATGATGAAGAAAATAATTACTGCAATGATAAGACCAAGGCTTGAATATGCAACAATACAGTGGGCTCCGAACTTAAAGAAACACATAAGGAAACTAGAGAAAGTACAGAGGGCTGCAACAAAATGGTGCCTGACTTAAGAGATTTGACTTATGAAGACAGACTGAACAGAATGCAACTTCCGACCCTGGAAAACAGAAGAGAAAGGGGAGACCTGATAGCAATATACAGAGTGATGATTGGCATGGAAAAAATGGATAGGGAAGATCTGTGTATGTGGAATGAAAGAATGTCGAGAGGGCATGGGAAAAAACTAAAAATGGCCACTTATAGGAGAGATGTGAAAAAATATAGCTTCCCTCATAGAAGGGTGGAAGCATGGAATAGTTTAGACGTGGAAGTGGTCAACACAAAGAATATTCATGATTTTAAGAAAAAGCTGGACATTAGTAGATATGGAGACGGGACAGTACGAACATAGCTCTTTTCCCGTATGTTACAATTAGGTAAATACAATTAGGTAAATACACACTGCGGAAGACATCTTATATAGAACATCAAAATTAAGAGAGGTAAAAGGTTGTAAAGAGGTGTACATAAGAAAAAATAGAAATGAGGAAGAGAGGAGAAGATATAAGGAATTGTTGGAAGAGGCGAGAAGGAAAAATGATGAACGGTCTGAAGAGGAAAAAGAAAAGTTTTTTTGGAGAGTTATAGGAGAGAGAGTCAGAAAGTGGTATATAGAGAGAAGGAATGCGGAGGAACCCTTAGAGGGAGCAGTGGGTGGACCATAATGTATACTATTATAGATGGGATACTGTCAAGCAGATTGGAATTGCAAGACTATTTATGATGGTGGAGAACCCTGATATAGTGTGTTTGACTAAGACAAAATTACATGAAAAAACAAAAGTTAATTTGGATAATAAATATAATATATGGAGAAAGGAGAGAGAGGGTAAAGGTGGAGAAGTTATGATTATGACGAAGGAGATAAATGTGGATAAGGTTTGGTATGGGAAGAACAACGCAGAAGTAATAAGCATAAGGTTAAAAAGTGATGGCAAAGAATTAATAATCATGGTGACCTATGTACCTCCTAAAACAAATTCTTGGACATTAAGGGAATACGACAATATGATCAAGGATACTTTACAGAGTTTGGAAAGTGTATTATCTGGAAAAAAAAGGTGATACTAGTAGGAGATTTTAATTGTAAGGAGGTGGATTGGGAAAATCTAGTAAGTGGTGTTGGAGAGGAAGCATGGGAGAGAGATTCTTAATCTAATGATGGAAAATATGATGGAACAGAGGGTGAAGGAAAATACTAGATATAGAGGAGATGATGAACCGCTAGACTGGATTTGGTGTTAACAAGAGAAGTGTACCTATGTGGAGATATACAATACAAATGTCCTTTGGGAAAGAGTGATCATGTGGTTATGGAAATGCAGATAGCAACAACACAGCGAAGGAAAGATGAGACATACAGGAGTGGTAGATTGAATTATAGAAAGATGGACACAGAAAGTTTGAAAAATTATTTCAGAAAATTAGATTGGGAGGAGATGTTACAAATCAGAGAAGTGCAAAAAAATATGAGATTTTTATGAAATATTATAAAGGAGTTATGAAATTTGTACCAAAGTATAAACCGAGAGAGGAAGGAAGAAAGGATTGGTTTAATGCAACTTGTGTTAAGGCTAAGGAAAAGAGAGATGTGGCTTGGAAAAGATGGAAAAAGAGCAGGAATATACTAAATAAGGAGAATTATAGAGTGGCGAGAAATGAGTATGTGAGGGTAAGGAGGAGGAAGAAAGAAAATTTGAAAAGATATTGTAGACAAGAGTAAGGAACATCCAAAATTGTTTTACAGGTTCATAAATGGTAAACTTAAAAGAGAGAGTCCATTGAAAGATTAAAAGGAGAGCAAGGGATAGTAGATGACCCTAAGAATATAGCAGAATTGCTAAATAATAGGTTTCAACAAGTATTTACTAAAGAAACAATGTTTGTAAAGCCTCAGAATGTACAAGGAAATGTGCACATGGATGACATTAAGATACCTAAAAGGAGTTATATAAAATGTTGGAGGAACTTAAAGATGATAAAGCGATGGGACCAGATGAAGTTTCAGGAAAATTATTGAAGGAATGTAGAGAAGAATTGATTGATCCATTATATGATATTATAAGGTGCTCATTAGAAACAGGGAAGTACCAGTAGAGTGGAAAGAGCTGAAGTGGTGCCCATTTATAAGGGAGGCAGTAAGGAAGAGCCTCTTAACTATAGACCTGTGTCTCTAACAAGTGTGGTCGGTAAGATTTGTGAGAGGGTGATAAAGAAATATTGGATACGGTTCCTGGAGGATCATAAGTTATTATCGGATCATCAATTTGGCTTTAGGAAAGGGAGGTCATGTGTAACAAATCTACTGAGCTTTTATTCAAGAGTGGTTGACAAAATACAAGAGAGAGAGGGATGGATGGACTGTGTATATTTGGATTTAAAAAAGCTTTTGACAAGGTACCTCACATGAGACTGCTATGGAAATTAGAGATTTATGGAGGACTGAAAGGAAAAGTGTTAAAGTGGATGGAAAACTACTTGAGATGGAGGGAGATGAGAACGGTAATAAGGGATGCAAAGTCGGACTGGTTGGTGGTGGAGAGTGGAGTCCCACAAGGTTCAGTGCTGGCACCAATACTTTTCCTTGTATATATTAATGACATGCCAGAGGAGTAAACAGTTATATTAATTTGTTTGCGGATGATGCGAAGTTGTGTAGGTGTGTGAAGAGTGAAGAAGATTGTGAAATTTTACAGGCAGATCTGGATAAGATTTGGGAGTGGAGCAAGAGGTGGGAAATGGAATTTAATCTGAGCAAAAGTCATGTGATGGAGATGGGAAGAGTGGAAGACGGCCAAGAGGGTCATATAAGATGGGTGAAGAAGTAGTGTTGAAAAAGGTGGAAAAGGAAAAGGATTTGGGAGTGATAATACAAGACCATGGGCAGTTTGAGGCTCATATTGATAAGATGTTTGGAGAAACACATAATTTGATAAGAAATATTGGATTAGCCTTCATTATATGGATAAAGATATGATGAAGAAATTAATTAGTACGGTAATTAGACCAAGATTGGAATATGCTGGAGTGGTTTGGTCCCCTTATAAAAAGAAGCATATAAGGAAGTTGGAGAGATTGCAGAGAATGGCAACAAAATGGTTCCGGAATTGGCAGAAATGACCTATGAGGAGAGATTAAAAGAAATGAATTTGCTTACCTTGGAACAAAGAAGAGAAAGAGGAGATTTAATACAGGTTTATAAACTGTTGAATGGACTGGATGAAGTGGATAATGAGCAAATGATGTTGAGAGAGGAAAATTTAAATAGAACTACGAGATCGCATAGTAAAAAGATAGCCAAGGGAATATGCTTGAAGGATGTGAAGAAATATAGTTTGCCACAAAGATGTGTGGAGGTGTGGAATAGTTTGAGTGAGGAGGTGGTGTCAGCGAGGAGTGTGCATAGTTTTAAAGGAAAGTTGGATGTGTGTAGATATGGAGACGGGGCCACACGAGAATGATACCCAGGTCCTGTAAAATTACAACTAGGTGAATACAACTAGGTGAATACACACACACTCACTACTGAGTTGAGAGAGAGAGAGAGAGAGAGAGAGAGAGAGAGAGAGAGAGAGAGAGAGAGAGAGAGAGAGAGAGAGAGAGAGAGAGAGAGAGAGAGAGAGAGAGAGAGACTGCATATTAAATGAATGTAAGCAGAGCAGAGTTTAAGTGTAGTATAAATACTTTCTCTCTTGCATGCTATTCTAAAGTGAATAGTAATGAGTTAATAAAAGCTTTCTTAACATATTATCTATAAACATTATCCTTATAGTAATGAGGACAAGTATCAATGATTATAAAGCAAAGATAGCAGATACGATCATGTGCTATGGTTTTATATATGAAGAGATGGGGTTGGTTGGATGAAAAAATCAAGCAGGAAGAGGGAGAGAGTGAATAGGAAGTCTGAGAGGATAGAATAAGAAAAGAAATATAAATAAAAAATAGAATATAAATAATTATATATATATATATATATATATATATATATATATATATATATATATATATATATATATATATATATATATAGTCAACTCTTGATTAATGCGAGTTTGAATAATATGATTTCAATTAAACATGACTTGATATTTAAGGAGATATGATTTACCTAGTTAATATGATGTGGGTTAACTAGACTCGATGTCACGCACACCCAAGCAAGTTGTTAGAGAGGGAGAAGATGGAAGCAATAGTGTTAGAGACATCAAAAGCAAGGTCTGCATCAGAGAGCCAGAGAGAATTTTAATAAAAAAGATCTATAGGAGAAACTTGCTTTAATAAGGGAAGGACTGGACTTATTGGAGGCCAAGGATCCTATTGTAAACCAGTGTAACAATGGCACGAAAATTTATGCCAGAACTAAATTACTATATATAAATCATGTTAGATGAGAAGAAAAAGAAGATCAAACAAACCACACTAGATCAATTCTTCCAAAAGAATATCATAGAAGAGGAGCCGGAGGAAGAGGGAGACAAGAGTAAGGTAGAAGGGCATTATCCGTCCTTGTATGGAGTACTTTTCCCATTTTTGGGGTCTTCCACTCGCACAGTTTTGTTAGATAGCATGGTATTAAAAGCTTTTTGTCTTATTAACTCTTCTCCTCTGACTGTCTTCAGCCTCTTTTTTCACCGCCACATTGTTTCATCTCTTTCTATTTTTTATCGCTATTTTCATGCTAACTGCTCTTCTGATCTTATTAACTGCATGCCTCCCCTCCTCCTGCAGCCTCACTGCACAAGGCTTTCTTCTTCCTCTCACCCCTATTCTGTCAAACTCTCTAATACAAGAATTAGCCAGTACTCTCAATCATTCATACCTTTCTCTGGTAAACTCTGGAACTCCCTGCCTGCTTCTTTTAAGAGAAAGGTTTCAAGACATTTGTCCCTGACTTTTGATAGCTCTTATTGTCTTTAACGGAACTGGCAATCCAGTGGGACTTTTTAAAAATTTTTGTTGCCCTTGGCTGGCTTCCCTCTTGCATATATATATATATATATATATATATATATATATATATATATATATATATATATATATATATATATATATATATATATATATATATATATATATATATATATATATATATATATATATATAGAGAGAGGGAGAGCCGGATGGAGATTCAGTAGATGACAACCAATGATGCACCAACAAAGTGATGGCAAGTGTAAGGACGTGTTTTTGTTGTGTTACTAAGTGACTTATAAATGTAATGTACGTACTTGAAACTAAAATAACAATATGTGTTTTTATTTTTTCAATGACCTAGTTATGTATTAACAGTTTTTCTTTAACGTTTGAATATGAAAATCCTCAAAATAGGCAGACTTTTCCATTAGCCAGGAATGTAACCCTTCCCTATTACCACTGTTTGCCATAGGAAAAATTATATTTGAATAATGCGATTTTCAATAACGCAATATCTTCAGGAACATGACCCTCACATTAATTGAGAGTTGATTGTACATATGTATATGTATACGTGTATATATATATATATATATATATATATATATATATATATATATATATATATATATATATATATATATATATATATATATATATATATACGTCTAAATATATATATATATATATATATATATATATATATATATATATATATATATATATATATATATATATATATATATATATATATATATATATATATATATATATATATATATATATATATATATATATATATATATATATATTAGTGACACTTAAATTGAATTTTCGATTTTCTACTGGGACGGGCCCAAATTGTGAGGTTCCGACCAGAAGCAACGTGTGTAAAATATTTTTTTTAAATATTAATATCAAGAGGTCGCTCAAGGAGGTCAAAGTTTGGAATAATTGTGTCAAAATCCTTATTTTTGCAAATATCGTTCAAAGTGTGTGATGTTGAGAGAATCTAATGCAAGATTCAAATATGATAGTATTCCAGATAATATTGCATATTGTATAATATACCTTCTATAATAATTGTTAATTCAAACATCAAACCTGGCACGAACATAATAACTCGATAAAACGCGTAGTAAGTCGCACGGTACACGCTTCAATTCTTGTATGTTTTGGGGCAGTGTTGAGTGACAAGTGTGCCCTGCTGTGCAGCTGTTGTTCAGTCAGCTACACGCGTCACTGCGGGCGGTTGTTGCACAGCGTGCGCCCACTGCCTTAGCCTACTGTTTTCTTTTCACCGTGGCAATGGCATCTACAAGATCTAAGACCGAGGTTTATTTACTTGGCTCGTTGGAGCACTCCATCACTGGAACTAAGCTGCCGTCAAAGAAGCAGGTGCTGCAGGTGTTCCTATATCACCATCTGCAACAGAGAAAGACCAAGAACGACGCAGCAGTGGATACTATGGCAGTGGTGGAAGAATTCTGGAAGCGCTCAATTCCTATGCAGAAGCCGCAGCGAGCAAGAGAAAATATCATCCGTTTGTATGAGAAATGGGTGGCACTGAAAAAGAACAAGAACAGAGCAACAGCGACCCAAAAGGCGAATGAGCGAAAGTTCGTCGACTCGCTCGAAAATCTTTTCGACATTGTTCACGCAAATGTGATGTCGATGATCACGCTGGAAGAAGATCGGGAGTTTTTGAAGGCTCAGAGGGAGGAAGGAAGGCGAGGGTCGATGATTTCAAGGGACATGTCCCTGGCAAAGCAAGAGTCTCGACGCAAGAAACGAAAAGAAGAGGAGCAACGCCGTGTGACAAAGGCTCTTCAAGAGCAAGAGAAGGTGGATGAAACGGCCGAACTTTCATCGAGCTCAAGTTCAACGTGCTCCCCAAAACGACCATTTGATGAAGGCGCTGGTCCATCTGCGTCCCAGATGCCCCCGTCTAAGCGTCCGCGATCGTCGAAGAAGGTACTGGACAGTCACTTGTCTGCCGCATTGGATCGGACCTTGACTTCCGACCGTGACGCAGTTCACCTCGTCAGTGCTGCTGCTCGAAGCCTCGGACACGATCCCAACCAACTCGTGATAAATCGTGAGTCCTTCCGACGGGATCGGCGAAAATTCCGCGCTGTAGCGGCTGCGGAGATCAAGAAATCCTTCAAGCCGTCCGTTCCGCTCACTGTTCATTGGGATGGTAAGATCATCCCCACAGCGGATGGAGGCCCAGCCGTCGACCGCCTTCCAGTACTGGTTTCCGGAGACAGAGTGGAAAAGCTCCTCGCCGTGCCTAGTCTCCCCAATGGAACTGGACAGGCCGCTGCTCACGCCATTATAACAACACTCGAAGATTGGGGAGTTGAGAATCGGGTGGTTGCTCTCTCCTTTGACACCACCGCTTCTAACATTGGTTTGGCAGCAGGGGCATGTTCCATTGTAGAGCAACGACTAGGGCGTGATGTCCTCCACCTTGCCTGTCGCCACCACATTTACGAATTAATCTGTGAGAAGGTGTTCTTCACTTGCTTTGGACCCTCTAGCGGTCCTGAAATTCAACTTTTCAAAAGGTTCAAAGGAAAGTGGGAATACTTGGACAGGACGACACGAAGGCAATGGAGATGGACAAAATGTCACAAAACCTCCGTGAGCGACGTGATGATCTGTTGGTGGAGTTTCAGCGCCTCCTCGACGGGCAGCACCCACGAGACGATTACCGTGAGTTACTTGAACTTTCAATCATCTTCCTTGGTGGCCAGCCGAAGCGAGGCATCCGTATCACCCGCCCTGGTGCTCTACATCGTTCACGATGGATGGCAAAAATCATTTATGCGGTGAAGGTGTTCTTGTTCCGTGACCAAAATAAATTCCAGCTAACACGAGCGGAGCTTTCAAGGATCAAGCGGTTCGTAGAGTTCAGCGTCTCCGCCTATGTGGCCCCCTGGTACAAGGCTCCATGCCCAACGTCAGCTCCGGCTCAGGACCTAGCCCTACTGAAAAGCCTGCTGGCCTACCCGGATACGGATGTGGCGAAAGCCACATCTGCGACATTGGGGCGCCACATGTGGTATTTAAGTGAGCGGTTGGTAGCTCTGGCGTTCTTCGACGACAACGTTAGCCTAGCGACAAAACGAGATATGGTGAAGGCCTCCAAGGAGCAAGAAGGTTCAGAGGACCCTCCACGTCGAGCCACAGTTGACACCAGAGAAGCCACCTTCACCAATAAGACTATCGCGGACTTCGTGACAACAGGATCAATGAAGCTGTTGCAGCTCATGAGCATCGATATGACCTTTCTCGCCAGTGACCCTGCTGCCTGGAACAAGGATCCGCCTACTTGGATGCCCAACGCCGCATCAGAGCCCTTCGAGTTGTCAACGACTTGCGGAGCGGAGTTGCTATGATGCAGACATATAACTTGGCCTAACCAAGGATGAAGGACAAAAGCAGTATCTGTTACAAGTTGTAGAGGCGCACGAAGGTCCTTCCCTACCGTCAGCAGGTCTTATGAGACCCAAACTAGGCGACAATGAGTGGGAGATTGACGCCCATGACACCCCCGCCCTTTGAGCGGCTAATACTCATTACACAGAATGAGGGGGACATAGAAAGGAATGACCTTCAAGCTCGAACAATTGGTACTGAACATAGAACAATCGCCATATCCTAATATTTAAACACGGTAACTGAACACGAAACATATTTAACAAATATACGGGGAAAAAAATCAGAATAAATATCACAATTTTACACCTCACTGAGCGACCTCTAAATATCAATATTTTTAAAAATATTTAATGCACGTCATTTTGGTCGAAACCTCACAATTCGCCGCCGTCCCAGTAGAAATTCTAAAAAATTTTACACTGAAATAAGTGTCACCCTAATATATATATATATATATATATATATATATATATATATATATATATATATATATATATATATATATATATATATATATATATATATATATATATATATATATATATATATATATATATATATATATATATATATATATATATATATATATATATATATATATATATATATATATATATATATATATATATATATATATATATATATATATATATATATATATATATATATATATATATATATATATATATATATATATATATATATATATATATATATATATATATATATATATATATATATATATATATATATATATATATATATATATATATATATATATATATATATATATATATATATATATATATATATATATATATATATATATATATATATATATATATATATATATATATATATATATATATATATATATATATATATATATATATATATATATATATATATATATATATATATATATATATATATATATATATATATATATATATATATATATATATATATATATATATATATATATATATATATATATATATATATATATATATATATATATATATATATATATATATATATATATATATATATATATATATATATATATATATATATATATATATATATATATATATATATATATATATATATATATATATATATATATATATATATATATATATATATATATATATATATATATATATATATATATATATATATATATATATGATAATGAGAAAAAAATGAACATGAGGGTTAAAGGCAAGAAAAAGCAGTAGAATGCTAGCATGAAACTCATTCTGTAAGTCTTACCTGATGAATCATCCGAAAATGGAGACTGTCGGCCAGGCGAGGCGTGTGCATCACCTAAATTGGTCACCAAATCACAACCAACATCTGTAAACAAAGGCATGGAGTGTATTTCAAAACATCTCAACATGTATCCTAATTCATTTGTTTTTAATAGGATCTATCACAATTTTTCAAAGTATTTCCCTTTAATATTTCTACTGATAGCTTAACAAGGATTTTGCATCATCAATGACAAACATCCATGAGAACATTACTAGTCATCTTTTTGGCCTTTGCAAATAGTCCCTATGAGGTCCTCAACTGTTTAAAAAATGTCTATTATTTACTATCTTGTTTCTCATCAGGGACACATACTTTAATCTGGTGTTTATGAAAGCATTTGATTATTCCTATGACAGTAAAGAATTGAAGTTGAACAGAGAAATTGAAGTTGAACTGAGAAAGTAGAGAGAGCATATACCTGTTTATATAGTTAGGTCACTGATTGTATGCAATACTCTAATATAAATCAGGTCTATGGAATTCAGTTTGCTTCCAAGTTATAGTGATGTGGAGAACTTGATTGGCTGGAACAAACCAAAATGAAGTCCATAACATGGAGTGCGATAATGCTAATGTTGGGTGAACAAGCATGCTGCTTCCACTGATATCAATGCAGCCATTCACAGTGATGCAAGTTTAGTAAAGAAAAGGTTGGAGTATAGTTACTGCTGCCACCATACAAGGTTGTGTGAATTTGGTGATATGGGTGGGATGCAGCCATTCACAGGGATGTGAGTTTAGAGAAAAGAGTGGACTGCAACCATCACTGTCATCTTCAGTAATATAATAAAAGGGGGTTCGTCAGCTGTGTTTGTAAAAAGTTGCTTTACATGGTTTTTTAATGATTGTCATTGTATTAGTGTATTGGTTTTAATTCAATCTCTTTTTAATCTTTATGAACTTCTTTGTAATCAATCCCTTTAGAGACTTCTGTTGCCTAACCAAAAACTTCTCCAATAAATTATTTTTCATATTTTCATTGTTCATTTTGATGGCATATTATCATCTCTACTGAAAACTCTGCCTTGGATCATTCAGAGCTTGTTCCTTCCTCTCCTTCCCTCTCTGACTACTTCATGATACTCATTAAAATCCTTCACAATGCTGTTTTCCATGCCCTTGCTGGCTTAAACCCTCAGAAGGTAAGGTTATGGACATTATTGGGTTCCTCTTATTGTTCTCAGAAACAGTACCTCTGTGCTTGCACCTTGCCTAGTCAGACTCTTTCAACTGTGTTTATCAATATCTGCCTTTCCTTCTTGCTGGAAGTTTGCTTATATTGAGCTTGTCTATAATAAACTCTCAAACTACCATCCTATTGCTTTAATTTCCTCCCTGTCTTAAGTTTATCAAATTTATCCTCAAAAGGAAGATTCTTAAACATATATCACTTCACAATTTTCTATCTGAATGCCAGTATGGTTTCCATGAAAACTGCTCTACTGGTGATTGTCTGTGGTTTTTTATAAAGTCTTTGTCATCCTCTTTTAGAGTTAGTGGTGAAACTTTTGCTGTTGTCATAGGCATATCAAAAGCTTTTGATAGTCTAATCTAGTACAAAAAGCTTTGATTTCCAACCTACCCTCTTACAGTTTCTACCCTTCTTTCTGCAACTTCATCTCTAGTTTCCCTTCTCACCTTTCTATTGCAGCTGTGGTAGACAGTCAGTTTTCTTCTTATAAATCTATTAAAAATGGTGTTTCTCAGGGTTCTGTTCTGTCACCCATTCTCTTCCCATTATTCATCAATGATCCTCTAAACCAAACTTTTTTCCTATCCATTCCAATGCTGATGATACCACCCTGCACTTTTCCATATATTTTTGTATGTGACCAACCATTCAGGAAGAAAAGATAACATGCAGGGAAGCAATAACACCTGATTTCTGTTACCTTTAAAATTTCCAATTTGGTTAGAGCAAACTTAGTATTGTTTGAAGACTCAAAAAGTCAATGATTCCATCCATCTATTGGCTCAACACAACTTTCCAGACAACTATGCCTTCTTCAATGGCACTCACTGTCCTGCTCTTCTATACTGAACATCCTCAGTCTGTCCCTTATCTATTAATAATCTAAACTGGAAACTTCACATCTCATCTGAAGCTACTAAAAAAGCTTTCATGAAGTTAAGAATTCTGAGTCTTTTCTGCCAGTTCTTTTTCACTACTCCAACTGCTAACTCTGTACAGGGGCCTAATCCATCCATGTTACAAAGTATGCTTCACATTACAATGGGACTGTTCTTTATGAAAGGATGGATTCAAAAGCCTTTCATCTTATCAACTCCTCTAATCTGACTGATTGTCTTCAGCCTCTTTCTAATTACAACAATGTTACATCTCTTGCTATCTTCTACCACTGTTTACATACCAACTGCTTTTCTGATCTTGCTTATAGCATGCTTCCCTTCCTCTCATGGCCTCACTGCACAAAATATTCTTCTTTCCCTCACCATTAATCTATCCCCCCCTCTTATGGTGGTTAACCAGTATTTTAAGTTATTCATCCCTTCCTTTGGTAAACTCAGGAACTCCCTGCCTATTTCTGTATTTCCACCTTTTTATTATTTGAACTCATTTAGAAAGGAGGTTTCAAAACATTTATCCCATACATTTGAGAAACTCTTTTGACCCTGTTTGAGGGTTTTTTTTTTCATTGCAATTTTTGTGGCTCTTCTGAATTTGATGGTGAAAAAACATCATATAAACAAAGTAAGACTTTACATAATATTTCTTGTGAACTTTCTTGGTAGACTCAAGCCAACATATTGGATGCATGATAGTTTGGAAAAATATCTATACTTTACTTATCAGATATTTTTTGAAAAATCTGTATACAATATCGTGTGCAGGAGATTTTTATCCATATGATGAAAGTGTTATTATTCAATATATTCCTTGGTAGACTCAAGCCAACATATTGGATGCATGATAGTTTGGAAAAATATCTATACTTTACTTATCAGATATTTTTTGAAAAATCTGTATACAATATCGTGTGCAGGAGATTTTTATCCATATGATGAAAGTGTTTTTATTCAATATATTCTTACCTAAAAAATGAGTAAATGAAAAGAATAAAATATAAAAATTCTAACTAACTGCAAAAAACTGTCACTGCTAAGATGCTTTACATATATTACAAAATCTCTTTTACTTTAACTTATCATATTAATGACTATCAGATAAAAAAAAAATCTTGGCTTATTGAATAAAGAAATAGTACAGAAAAAGTGACTCAATTAGCACTACTCTAAAATACAGAACTTTAAAAATGGTAGTGATTCCACAAGAAATGTAATCTTCATAGCATTTCCAAATCCACAACAGAGCTTATTTTTTGTCTGAATAAAATTAAAGATATCAGATACACTGATTCTTACATTACAATGCAGAAAAATTATGCATATTTTCTAATGAAAACTTTATGTAATATACCACAAGAAATCACTTACCTTTGATAGGCATGAAATTTGAGTCATTAAGGTTGTTGTGATGATCCCAAGGTTTATGAAGAGAGTCAGAATCACTGTTGGAGGGAGGTGGAGGAGAAAGGTTGGGCGGCATAACAACAGGTTTGTTCAAGCTGTGTAAGAGCTCATGAGAACACCGGGAGAGAGTCTCCAACTCTAGGCTTTCATGGCCTGCAGCAGACAGATCAGCCAAGTGTTTGAGGGTATTGAGTATGGCAGAGTCAGTGCCACTAGGAGTGTAAGATGCTGGCCGTGGTGGAAGAGGAGGTCCCTGCTGTATGACCCAAGAACACGAACAATCCAACAGTTAATATAGCATAAAACTAAATTAAAAAGGAACTTACCAATAAATAAGAAGAATGCACTGAATGGTTGTGAGAAAAATATTTCAGAACACAGTAAATTTCATACCACTTAATACTGCCTTATAACTAGAAATAAAACAAAGTGGAAATGTGTCATACCTGATCAGCTTCCACATTGCAAATTTTTGAATTTCTCTTGGGAGCATCATTAGCTTTCAAATCATTCTTAACATGGTGATCTGTGAGTTTTATGCGATTATTTTGCTGATGCCGTTTATGCCTCCATCTCCGTCTCTGCCATGCTCCAAGAAGAAGCACAGCCATCACACATCCAAGAAAGACAGCTAGGATGCACACTAGTTCTTCCAAAGTAATGTTCAAAGATGAAGATGTTTCTTGAGGTCTCTTGACTTTTTCTGTGCAATATTCACCAGTAACATTTGAAGAACATATACACTTGAATCCACCAAAAAAGTTGAGGCAGGTTCCACCACTTTGGCAAGGATTGCGGGTACATTCATCAATATCAAGCTGGCACATTGCACCAGTGAAATGTTGACACTTACATATTGGTCCGTCAACACCTTCTTCACATCGGCCACCATTTTGACACGGGTTTGGATTACAAAACACACCATACTCGCAACGTTTTCCACTTAACTTTGTAGGACACTGACATTTGTATGAATGGCCAACTACAATACATTTACCCCCATTGAGACAAGGCGATGAGGAACACGGTGCTGTATCCACTTGACATTGTGCTCCAGTAAAACGTGGAGGACAAGTGCATTTATAAGAATTTTCATTTTCAATGCATGTGCCACCATTCTGGCATGGATATGAACCACACACGCCTGCTACTGGTAGTACATTAGGGCACTGTAGCTCAACATTAGCTAGGCGTGTTAGCACTGCATCCCCAGAAGACATTCCTGTTATTGCTACAGGAAGCTCAATACCATTAATAACAACCTGATCAAGACAACCCACAAATCCCAGGCTAGTGTGAGAGTAGGAAGACAAGCCTGTACCATGTTCTTTGTTGACAGTAGCACCAAGATACATGAAACCTGAATCCGTGTTGAGAATATCATTAGCACCTGGTGCTGCTCCCAAACTGACTTCACCATCTACACTCAGGGTTGATATGGTTCCCTCTCGGGTAAGATTGATAAAATGCCACTTATCATTATTAACCGTCACTGTTGATACTCTCACTAAACCTTCTCCACTCCCACAGTCCCAGCGATATTGCACATGTCCACCAGTAACTTCCAGTACACTATAATCCACATCCCCTGCAGCAAAAACAAGTGTTCCAACTGGGTTCCTGGTTCGCATAAATGCACTGAGTACTAATGAGCTGCTTTCTGTTTGCCGTGCTATACTATACTGAGCATAGCTTTTTCCCTTAAAGGAAAGGGGTCTCAGTGGGTAATGGCATGTTGGGCTACGACATTTTGTCAAGTCTACTTGGCATGAAGGTCCTGCTCTACCAGAAGGACACTGACATGTGTAACCACGACTGCTGGTGTTTGTGGGTGAACATTCTTCATATTCAGCACAAGGTCGGTGTCCACAGGCATTCACTAAGGTTGAACATTCATTACCTCCATATCCTTGATCACACACACATCCAACCTCCTGTGAAAACCTTGGAGCAACAAAACTAGAAAGCTGTGTGTTGAAGGGCATTGCTACATCTTCACTGACTTTGACAATATCAACACAATCTCCATGGCTGCCACATTTTGAATCAGATACACACATCGATTCCATAACTTCCACAAGTGGTAAGCCAAGTCTGTGTTTAATATCATCTTGTTTAGTTTTTAACTCCATTAATAAATGTTCTCTAGTCAAAAATGCTTCAGATAGCTGCACAACAATCAGAACATCCAAGCTTCTCTGTATATCTCTTTTAGCACGTTGTGGAATATAATCTATTTTTTCTAATGAGTGAGAATGCAACAGCGTTGGCTGTAGGCTAACAAGCATCACAGACTGCTCATCAATTGAGAGTTCTGTTGCAACTGCATTAAGGAAGAATTTTTGATACCTTGAAAGAAATTCATCAGATGATAAAGGACCCAGTCTGACAATAACAGAGTTTTCTACCATTTCCTCAGTAATAACTAACACTTGAATGGAGGCTTGTACAGTTCGATGGTACCTGCCATCTGACACACTAACATTGACACTGTAGTTGCCAGCATCCAGTGGTGTCAATGCAACAAGTGTACCGTCCTGGCCATCGATGTCAAAATACTTGATAGAGCTGACCTCAGTAGGATAGGGTGCTATTGAGTACTGCAAGGTGTCATAAGGGTCCTGATCCAATGCAGTAATCCGCCCTATAATACCTCCTGGGAAGGCAGTTCGAAAACTGATGACTACAGATGTAAGAGGAAAGAGTGTTGGTGGATAGCGAGACTCTTCTACAACATTAACAGTCACATGAGTGTTAGCATGAAGTGGTGGAGATCCACTGTCCCAGACTCGCACTTGCACAATGTACTTGTCCTGCACCTGGAATGAATTATGAAGACAAAGAGTAAGTTTTCAATAAGTCTTGTTATATCTTCTTAAACACAAAAATGTTCCACATGAATAAATTAATAAATTTCAGGCAAGTAGTAATTTCACAAAATTTCTGGAGAAGAGCATTACCTGGTGGTTAAGTCTGTTAGTGGCCAGCCTTAATGAGCCATCTTGGTCAAGAGTGAAGGCACGGTCTTCAATAGGTTGGTTAATCACTTCCCATGTAAAAGGGGCACCATTGGGATCTGCATCAGCATCAGTAGCCATCAACCGCATCAGTGAATAACCTACAGGTCGGTTTTCCTGAAGCGGTTACACATTGTTAAATACAAATAAATTTGACTATGGGTGCATATGCTTGCTTGCTCATTCTCTCTCTCTCTCTCTCTCTCTCTCTGTCACACACACACACACACACACACACACACACACACACACACACATACACACACACAGGAACATGTCTGGAAGAAATGTTGGGTGGCTGTGAACGAACTATAATGATGGGAGATTTTAATTGTAAAGAGGTGTGTTGGGAGGACTGGTCAATGGAAGGATCAGAGACAACATGGGGAAATACACTATTGACACTGGCAATGGAAAATGTGTTAACTCAGTGGGTCAAAGAAGATACTAGGTTTGGAGGAGAGGGAGCATCGTCAAGACTGGACTTGGTCTTTAGTACAGAGCCAATGGTCATTGAGGAGATGAGGGTGGAGTGCCCTTTAGCAAAGAGTGATCATGCAGTTTTGGAGTTCAAGGTGATAGATGAAGAGAAATCTAGAAGAAATGAAGAATATAAAGTGGGAAGATGGAATTATGCCAAGACAGATTTTGGAAACCTAAAGAAATTCTTTCAAGAGACAAATTGGATGAAATTCAAGAGTGCTAAGGAGCAAATGAAAAGTGGAAGGAATTTATAAAATATACAAAGAAGGTGAGAAAAATTTGTACCAATAAGACAACATAGAGAAGTTGGAAAGCAGGACTGGTTTAACGATAGATGTGAAAAGGCTAGAACAAGAAAAGAGGATGCATGGAAGAGGTGGAGAAGGAAAAGACGGATTAAGCAGTGGGAAAGTTACAAAAGAGCAAGAAATGAATATGTGTTGATTAGAAGAGAAGAAAGAAAGAAACAAGAAAAGGATATAATTGATAAATGTAAAGACCAACCAAGGCTTTTTACAGACATGTGAACAACAACATCAAAAATAGAGAAAGTATTGAAAGTTTAGAAGTAAATGGAGTATGCAGTGAAGATCCCAGGAAATGGCAGAGGCTATGAATGGATGCTTTCGGAAGGTATTCACAAAGGAGACTGCTTTTGACAAACCACTGGTAATGGAACAGAAAGGGATTATGAAGGAGTTTCAAGTAACTGTGGAGGAGATCAAGAATATGATGGGGAGTTTAGAAGTGAGAAAAGCTGTGGGACCTGATGGGGTATCAGGATGGATTTTAAGAGAATGCAGGAGCAACTGGCAGAAAAAGTTTGTGAAGTAATTGATGCCTCATTAAGGGAAGGTGTAGTGCCCCAAGACTGGAAAAGAGCTAACATTGTCCCAATCTATAAATCAGGTAACAAGAGAGACCCATTGAACTATAGACCAGTGTCACTTACAAGTGTGGTAGCTAAGATGTGTGAGAGGGTGGTGAAGAATAGATGGACAGACTTCTTGGAGAAAATGACATACTTTGTGAGTGTCAATTTGGTTTTAGAAAAGGGCGTTCATGCACGACAAACCTGATATGTTACTATTCGAGGGTGATAGATGTAATACAGGAAAGAGATGGTTGGGCTGATGGAATATATCTGGATTTAAAAAAGGCCTTTGATAAGGTACCACACCGGAGACTGATCTGGAAACTTGAAATGGTAGGAGGAGTGCATGGCAGTTTACTAAAATGGATGGAAGACTTTTGGTAGGAAGAGAAATGAGAACAATAATTAAGGACAGACCATCAGAATGGGGCTTGGTGGAGAGTGGAGTTCCACAGGGATCAGTGTTGGCACCAGTAATGTTCGCGGTCTACATAAATGACATGGTGGATGGGGTGTCCAGTTATGTGAGCCTATTTGCAGACGATGCAAAATTGTTAAGAAAAGTGAGATGTGACAAAGATTGCGAACTACTCCAGGAAGACTTGGACAGAATATGGAAATGGAGCTGTACATGGCAAATGGAGTTCAACACGACAAAATGCAAGAAAATAGAGTTTGGCAAGAGTGAAAGAAGAATCAGGAGTATGTACAAGATAGGAAATGAAGACATAAAACCAGTCATGAAGAAAAGACCTTGGGGTGACAATTACCAATGACCTATCGCCAGAGAGACATATAAACAAAATAATTGGAGAAGTATTGAACTTATTGAGGAACATAAGAGTGGCGTCAGATATTTAGATGAAGAAATGATGAAGAAAATAATTACTGCAATGATAAGACCGAGGCTTGAATATGCAACAATACAGTGGGCTCGAACTTAAAGAAACACATAAGGAAACTAGAGAAAGTACAGAGGGCTGCAACAAAATGGTGCCTGACTTAAGAGATTTGACTTATGAAGACAGACTGAAAAGAATGCAACTTCCGACCCTGGAAAACAGAAGAGAAAGGGGAGACCTGATAGCAATATACAGAGTGATGATTGGCATGGAAAAATGGATAGGGAAGATCTGTGTATGTGGAATGAAAGAATGTCGAGAGGGCATGGGAAAAACTAAAATGGCCACTTATAGGAGAGATGTGAAAAATATAGCTTCCTCATAGAAGGGTGGAAGCATGGAATAGTTTAGACGTGGAAGTGGTCACCGCAAGGAATATTCATGATTTTAAGAAAAAGCTGGACATTAGTAGATATGGAGACGGGACAGCACGAGCATAGCTCTTACAATTAGGTAAATACAATTAGGTAAAATAAATACACACACACACACACACGCCCCGTAGCTCAGTGGTTAGAGCGCTGGCTTCACAAGCCAGAGGACCGGGGTTCGATTCCCCGGCCGGGTGGAGATATTTGAGTGTGTCTCCTTTCACGTAGCCCTGTTCACCTAGCAGTGAGTAGGTACGGGATGTAAATCGAGGAGTTGTGATCTTGTTGTCCTGGTGTGTGGTGTGTGCCTGGTCTCAGGCCTATCCGAAGATCAGAAATAATGAGCTCTGAGCTCGCTCCGTAGGGTAACGTCTGGCTGTCTTGTCAGAGACTGCAGCATATCAAACAGTGAAACAGTGAAACACACTTGTAACTGAGGTGAGGGAGAGGAATGATGTAAGAACCGAGGAGGAAAAGACTAAGTTTTTTGGGAGGATAAGAAATGGGAGGCTGAAGAAGTGGTGGATAAAACAGATGGAATAGACATTACACTGACAGAAACATCGAAGAAAGAGACTAGGAATGGAATTCAAGTGACTTACATGAATATAGATGGATTTCTGTCTAAGAGGCTAGAATGTATGGATTACCTAAGAAACAATGAACCAGACATAATGTGTGTGGTGGAAACAAAGTTAAGGCCCGAAATAAAGCTAGATTGGTTTGTTGTAAAACACTACAAAGTATGGAGAAATGATAGAAAAAATAAAAGAAGTGGTGGTATAATGGTTCTTACTAAGGAAGATCTGATAGTGAAGGAGGTGAACTATAGTAAGGGAAATGAAGAAATGACAAGTATGCTTATAACAGATGGTAAGAGAGACATTAATATTATAACAGTATACATACCACCCAGAACCAGTGCTTGGAACTATGAACAATATCAAATGGTGATGAGCAATACTCTGGACAGAATGAAGCAGGAATTCACCAGAAAGGACAGAGTGATGATAGTTGGGGACTTTAATTGTAAGGAAATAATGTGGGAAGACTATGAAGCGGTAAACGGTGGAGAGTGGGCAGAGGAATTGTTAAACGTAGCAACAAATAACTTGATGACACAGTGGGTGAGATCACCAACAAGGTGCAGGGGACAAGATGTTGCAGCAAGGTTGGATTTGGTATTTACCAGGGCATCTCTAAAAGAAGAAATTGAACATGAATGTCCCTTGGGAAAAGCAATCATGATGTCCTAAGCTTTGAGCTGGATACGGAATTAAGCACAGATAAGATTGTGGAACACAGGAGGAAAAATTAAATTATACTAGAGCAAATTATAACCATATAAGGGAGTTCTTTAATGAAATTGACTGGACTGTGGTATACCAGGAAGGAGATATGCAATTGAAATACGATAAATTTATGGATTTATATAACTCTGCTGTGAAGAGTTTGTGCCATATCACAGAAAGAGGACTTTAAATAATAAACAGTGGTTTAATAGAAATTGTGAAGAAGCAAAAAGAACAAAGAAAAGGCATGGAAGAAACTTAAGAAAACAGTGATGTATTATCAAGAGAAGTTTACAAAACAGCAAGGAATAGATATGTTGAAGTAAGGAGAACAGCACAAAAGGAATATGAACAGAGGGTGGTGGAAAACTGTGATAGTGACCCAAAATGTTTTACAAATTCATAAATGGAAAACTAAATAAAAGGGAGGCAATAGAAAAGGTAAAAATGGGAAGAAGTATATGAGGATGCTAGAGATATAGCTGAAATTTTGAACGACAACTTTTGCAAAGTGTTTACAAAGGAGGAGCATTTTATGGGAGAAGGCCAATGGAAATAAAGCAAATGCAGGACATCATGGTTACTAAAGAAGATGTAAGGAAAATTATAAGCAATCTGGATATTAATAAATCAATGGGGCCTGATGGCATATCTGGGAGGTTGCTAAAGAATGTAAGGATCAATTGTTGAACCCTGTATTTGATATTGTGGAAACCTCCATACGAACAGGAATAGTCCCAAAAGAGTGGAAAAGAGCTGACATTGTGCCTATATATAAGAATGGTAGTAGAATGGAACCGTTAAATTACAGACCAGTATCGTTGACTAGTATATTGTGCAAGGTATGTGAAGAAGTAATTAAAGCTAAGTGGAGTGAGTATCTAGAAAGTGAAAACATTCTGAGTGAAAGGCAGTTTGGTTTCAGAAAAGGAAGATCGTGTGATCCAATTTATTATGTTTTTATTCAAGAGTGACTGACATACTACAACATAGAGAGGGATGGGTGGATGCTATCTACCTGGACTTGAGAAAGGCCTTTGATAAAGTGCCACACAATAGACTGATGTGGAAACTAAAGAAAATTGGAGGAGTAAGTGATAAACTAGCAAAATGGATGGAAAATTACTTAGTGGGAAGAGAAATGAGAACAGTGGTGAAGGAAGGAAGTCCGAGTGGAAGAAGGTAACCAGTGGAGTTCCACAAGGGTCAGTGCTTGGTCCCATCATGTTTTTGATTTATGTTAATGATATGCCATTAGGAATTGACAGTTACATGAATATGTTTGCGGACGATACCAAAATTATGGAGAGTAAAAAATGTGGAAGATTGTAACAAGCTACAGGAAGATCTTGACAAAATATATGAGTGGAGTAAAGAGTGGCAGATGGAATTCAATATAAACAAGAGCCATGGTATGAAAATGGGAAGAAATAGATACAGACCAAACAGGGATTACAGGCTGGGTGCTGAGAAGATTGAAGAGACCAATGAGGAGAAAGACTTACGAGTAACCGTGCAAAACACTCTGTCACTGGAGAAACACATTAACAAGATATTTTGGAAAACATATAACATGCTCCAAAATATTGGCCTTGCATTCCACTACCTAGATGAAGGAAGATATTATGCACCTTAATAAGACCCCAGTTAGAATATGCAGCTTGCGTCTGGTCACCGCACATAAAGAAAAATGTGAAGAAGGTGGAAAGGGTACAGAGGCTGGCAACAAGGATGGTACCAGGACTCAGGGAGCTAGACTATGAGGAAAGACTGAGGAAGCTGGGGCTGACCACACTAGAAGAGAGAAAAACAAGAGGAGACATGATAACTATGTATAAATTGGTGAACAAGATTGACATACTGGACAGAGAATTGATAAAGGTGACCGCAGGTAATTACCTCCGAGGACATGGAAAAAAACTAATAAAGGACATCTGTCTAAATGACGTGAGAAAGTACAGTTTCCCGCATCGTAGTATTGATAAGTGGAATAAACTGAGCAGTGATGTTGTTGATGCGGTGTGTGTCAATCAGATGAAAGAGAGATATGACTGGAGTGTACAAGGAGACAAGACACAGAGAGCTTAGCTCGGGCCCTGTAATACACAAATAGGTATATACAAATAGGTAAATACACACACACACACACAGCTCCCATGGAAAGCACTTCAGCAGGCATTGGAGCCTGACCTATACATATGTGCAGGGTGATAGGGGGCCATAGGGTTTTCCTGTCTCCATAATAAATATGATTTTGGATACTGTATAGATGAAAAAATGGAGAGAGAGATGGAACTGGGTGGCGCAGCTAGACGTATGACACCAAAACAAATGCCATGTTGTGAAAATCAGATATTTACTTAAACACCTGTTGGACTGAGGAGATTGACTGAGGATAATATGGATAAGGACTTTTCTGGATTTAGAGATGAAAGAGACAACATGAGGAGGTTGATAAATGTAGAAAGAGAGTTAAGGTACATGAAGGAAGTGATGTTGAGTGTAATGGACAAGCAGGACAGACTGATAACGGAAAACACAGAGCTCAGATTGATATTAGTGTAATGTGAGAAAGTCAGTGTAATAAATCAGGGATTGAAGGATGAGATACAGGAGATAAAGAAACAAAATGATATGCTAAAGGCCACATGTCGTGACTATGAAGACTCCTTAAGGAGCCTACAGAAAAAAATACAGGATGGGATCAAAGATAAAGTAGAAAAAGGAATGGGTGAGAACAAGCTGGAGGAATTACGAAATGCATGGAAACAGGAACAGGAAGAGGAAAAAGTAAAATTTTCAGAGGTAGTAAAGAGACAAATTGAAAAGAAACAAAAGATGCTATTATACACGTAATTAAGGAGAAAGAAGATCTAGTGAGAGACACAGTAGATAAGAGGAAATGTTTCTTGATAAAAAAAAAAAAAAAAAAAAAAATCCAAACAAGTTCATGAGAGAGCGTGAAGAGAGAGAATTGGCTGAAACTATTATCAAACAGATCAGGACAGCACACAGGAGTTGGATGAGGAAGTGGAGAAAGTGATTAGGTAGGGAAGATTTAGTGAGGGGGGTAGGAGACCAATGAAAGTGAGAATGAGATCGCAGGTGGCGGTGGAGGAAATTATGAAAAGGATAGGAAACCTGGCCGATGATATTGAACATAAAGATATACGGATAAAAAAAGAGATATGAACATAGAGGAGAGGAAAAAGAGAAAGTGCTAAGAAATGAAGCTTAAAGAGAGAGAGAGAGAGAGAGAGAGAGAGAGAGAGAGAGAGAGAGAGAGAGAGAGAGAGAGAGAGAGAGAGAGAAGAGAGAGAGAGAGAGAGAGAGAGAGAGAGAGAGAGAGAGAGAGAGAGAGAGAGAGAGAGAGAGAGAGAGAGAAAGAGAGAGAGAGAGAGAGAAAAAAATTTCTACTGGAGGGTTTTAGGTATGAGACTAAAGAAGTGGTATCTACAGAAGAAGGAGGAGGTCATGGAGGAGGCAAGAAATTAAGAGTGACTTATAGTAATATAGATGGGTTGTTATCCAGCATGTTGGAGGTTAGGGATTATTTGAAAGGGGGAAAAGCCGGATGTAATGTTCATTGTTGAAACAAAACTAAGAGCGGAGATCCATGTTAACTTTAAAGTGGAGGGATATAATACCTCGAGAAGAGACAGGAAAGGTAAAGGGGGAGGAGGAGTGCTAATAGTGGTTCGTGATAATATACGTGTAGAGGATGTGTAATATGGTGAGGTTATGGTGGAAGTAATGGGAGTAACAATCAAAATAGAAAAATTGAAAAAAAGAAAAATCATAGTTACATATGTGCCACCTAAGACAAAAACATGGGGAACTCAAGAACATAAAGATATGCAGAGAAGTGATTAAGTGCTTAGATAAAATGATAAGAAGAGATGAAAAAATACTATTAGTTGGAGAATTTAACTGTAAAAAAACAATAAACTGGAGAGAGATGGAAGTAATGGATAATGCTGGACAGTGGAGTGAGGAGGTGTTACAGATAACTATAGTAAATACAATGGATTAGTGGGTGGAGGAGTCAACAAGGTACAGGGGGAAGAAGAACCTTGATCTTGACCTAGCATTCACAAAGAAGCCAGAGCCCCCTTCCCACATATAATACCTTAGTCCAATGGAAAGAAGTGATCATGTGACATTAGAGCTGGAAATACATGAGAAGGAGGGGATAAGATACAAAGATGACTACAAAATGGAGATTAAACTATGCAAGAGGATATTTTGAAAAATAAAGGAAATGTTTATGCTGATATTGAATGGAGAAACATTATGTACGGAAGGACAATACAAGGGAAATATGAAATATTCATACCGAAATATAACAAAAAAGTAAAGAAATACATACCTTTTTATAGAGTTAAGAAAAATATACACACTTGGTACAAAGCTAGATGCACAGAAGCTAAAAAGGCAAAAGATAAAGCTTGGAAGAAACTCATAAAACAGAAATGACAATAACAGACAGCAGTTTAAGGATGCGAGAAATTAATATATTAGAGTAAGGAGAGAGGAAGAAAGAAACTTTTCTACAAATTTATAAATGGTAAAATGGAAAAGGAAAGAATAGAAAAAACAATTAAAGGAGGGAGGACACACCAAACAGAAAAGGAAATGTGTGAAATAATAAAAGAGAGCTTCAAAACTGTGTTCACTGAAGGAGAGGATTTTACAGAAAAAAAATAGGACATTGCATTGCCAAGGATTACAGGAAATCAGAGTTCACAAAGGGGATATTGGAAGATTATTAAACAATTTGGATGTCAGAAAAGCAATGGAGCTGGATGGTGTATCAGGCTGGATGCTAAAAGAATGTAAAGAGCAACTGTTGGATCCAATTTTGGAAATAATTACAAGTTCACTAAATGAAGGGAAAGTTCTACTAAAATAGTAGTGAGCCAATGTAAAATCGATATTTAAAGGAGGAGAGGCAACTGAGCCATTAAATTTCAGACCGGTGTCACTTACAAGTGTTATGGAGAAGTTATGTGAAATAATTATTATCAAAGAAAATGGGTTAAACATGTGGAAGAAGAACAAGTCATATCAAACAGACAATTTGGGTTCAGGACAGGACGGTCATGTGTGTCGAACTTACTAAGTTTCAACTCGAGAGTACTAGAAGGACTGGAAAACAGAAATGGATAGGTGGATACAGTATACCTGGACATAAAAAAGGCTTTTGATAAAGTCCCTCAAGAAAGACTACTTTGGAAACTAGAGAACATAGGAGGACTGCAAGGAACTTTGTTAGAATGGACAAGGGATTACTTGAAGGAAAGGGAGATGAGAAGTGTGATCAGATATAGTATATACTTATCTTGGGGTAAAATAACAAGTGGAGTGCTATAAGGGTCAATGTTAGCCCCCATTATGTTTCAGATTTATGTAAATAACATTCAAAATGGGGTAAACAGCTGTATTAATATATTTGCTGATGATGCAAAGCTGCTAAGTGTAATAAAAACCGGGGAGGACTGTTTGCTATTACGAGAAGATAGAAACAAAATCTATGAGTGGAGTAAGAAGTGGATATTGGAGTTCAATGTTGAGAAATGTCATGTTATGGAACCAGGAAAGAGCAAAATAAGACCGGTATGAAACTATCTGATGGGAGAGGAACAAACAATAAAGACTAAAGAGGGAAAACATCTAGGAGTGATTATACAGGAAAATCTGAACGCTGAAAAACACATAAGCAAGATATTTGGATTATTTTATATAATATTGACTAATATAAGAGTGGCACTTCAATTCATGGACAAAGATATGCTAGAAAAAAAAAAAAAAAAAAAAAAAAAAAAAAAAAAGTATGTCCAAAACTGGAACATGTAGCTATGATGTGGTCTCCAACTCTAAAAAATGATATAAGATGATTAGAATGGATATAGAAAATTGTTACAAAGATGGTAACAGAACTAAAGGAACTAAAATATGAAGAAAGGCTGATGGAAATGGGACTACCAACCTTACAAGATAGAAGAGAATGAGAAGACCTAATAACAATGTACAAGATAGTCAATGACATTGAAAAGATAGACAAGGACGACCTGGTGCTGGTGACAGAAGAAGATAGGACAAAAGGACATGTAAAGAAGATCAGGATGTGGCAGTGTGTGAAGGATATTGAAAAATACAGTTTTCCACATAGAATGGTGGAAAGCACTGAGTGATTAAGTTGTTACAGCATATAATGTGCATAACTTTAAAGAAAAATTGAATAAATGAAGATATGGAGAAAAAACACTATGAGCCCCACTTGAACCCTGTACAATACAACTAGGTAAATACACAAACTCACACACATAGACAAGAGTCATACACACTGTAGTGTAGTGGTCAGTACACTCAGCTCACAACTGAAAAGATCTGAGTCAAGATTGAGTCCTAGCTGTGGCAAGCCAAATGGGGAATTTTCTTAATCAATATGTAGGTCTTATCTACCAACTAAGATGTAGGTATAGTATGTAAGAAGAGAGGTTGTGACCTTGATGTCTTAATCTCAGTGCATAGCGTGTGAATGATCTCAATCCTACTCAAAGATCAGTTACTACAAGCTCTGAGCTCCTTCCATTAATGAATGACTAGCTGAATAACTGGCAGACAATTACAGGTGAGTGACTCGAACACACACACACACACACACAAAGGACTAAAGAAACTTACATATGAGCGAAATGTAATGTATTCCAACATAAATGGAGTGATATCGGGATTTTAGAACTCAACGATTACTTGAGGGACAAGAACCCAGATATTGTGGGTCTTACTGAAACAAAACTGAGAGAGGGAGAAGACCTGATGAAGGTTGGAGAAGGGAAATATAACGTTTGGAAAAGAAATAGAGTAGGTAAGATGGGAGGAGGAGTGATGTTGCTGGTTAAAAAGATATAAAGGTGGATCAAGTGAAAAAGGTATGGGAAAGGCAGAAGTGCTAAAGATCAGAGCAGAAACTAATGAAGGAAAAAGAGGCACTACATAGTGGTGTACGTACCACCTAAGACAAATGCATGGTCAGTACAGGAATATGAAGAAATGATAAGTGATACAGGAACATGTCTGGAAGAAATGTTGGGTGGCTGTGAACGAACTATAATGATGGGAGATTTTAATTGTAAAGAGGTGTGTTGGGAGGACTGGTCAATGGAAGGATCAGAGACAACATGGGAAATACACTATTGACACTGGCAATGGAAAATGTGTTAACTCAGTGGGTCAAAGAAGATACTAGGTTTGGAGGAGAGGGAGCATCGTCAAGACTGGACTTGGTCTTTAGTACAGAGCCAATGGTCATTGAGGAGATGAGGGTGGAGTGCCCTTTAGCAAAGAGTGATCATGCAGTTTTGGAGTTCAAGGTGATAGACGAAGAGAAATCTAGAAGAAATGAAGAATATAAAGTGGAAAATGGAATTATGCCAAGACAGATTTTGGAAACCTAAAGAAATTCTTTCAAGAGACAAATTGGATGAAATTCAAGAGTGCTAAGGGAGCAAATGAAAAGTGGAAGGAATTTATAAAAATATACAAAGAAGGTGAGAAAAAATTTGTACCAATAAGACAACATAGAGAAGTTGGAAAGCAGGACTGGTTTAACGATAGATGTGAAAAGGCTAGAACAAGAAAAGAGGATGCATGGAAGAGGTGGAGAAGGAAAAGACGGATTAAGCAGTGGGAAAGTTACAAAAGAGCAAGAAATGAATATGTGTTGATTAGAAGAGAAGAAAGAAAGAAACAAGAAAAGGATATAATTGATAAATGTAAAGACCAACCAAGGCTTTTTTACAGACATGTGAACAACAACATCAAAAATAGAGAAAGTATTGAAAGTTTAGAAGTAAATGGAGTATACAGTGAAGATCCCAGGAAATGGCAGAGGCTATGAATGGATGCTTTCGGAAGGTATTCACAAAGGAGACTGCTTTTGACAAACCACTGGTAATGGAACAGAAAGGGATTATGAAGGAGTTTCAAGTAACGGTGGAGGAGATCAAGAACATGATGGGGAGTTTAGAAGTGAGAAAAGCTGTGGGACCTGATGGGGTATCAGGATGGATTTTAAGAGAATGCAGGAGCAATTGGCAGAAAAAGTTTGTGAAGTAATTGATGCCTCATTAAGGGAAGGTGTAGTGCCCCAAGACTGGAAAAGAGCTAACATTGTCCCAATCTATAAATCAGGTAACAAGAGAGACCCATTGAACTATAGACCAGTGTCACTTACAAGTGTGGTAGCTAAGATGTGTGAGAGGGTGGTGAAGACTAGATGGACAGACTTCTTGGAGAAAATGACATACTTTGTGAGTGTCAATTTGGTTTTAGGAAAGGGCGTTCATGCACGACAAACCTGATATGTTACTATTCGAGGGTGATAGATGTAATACAGGAAAGAGATGGTTGGGCTGATGGAATATATCTGGATTTAAAAAAGGCCTTTGATAAGGTACCACACCAGAGACTGATCTGGAAACTTGAAATGGTAGGAGGAGTGCATGGCAGTTTACTAAAATGGATGGAAGACTTTTGGTAGGAAGAGAAATGAGAACAATAATTAAGGACAGACCATCAGAATGGGGATTGGTGGAGAGTGGAGTTCCACAGGGATCAGTGTTGGCACCAGTAATGTTCGCAGTCTACATAAATGACATGGTGGATGGGGTGTCCAGTTATGTGAGCCTATTTGCAGACGATGCAAAATTGTTAAGAAAAGTGAGATGTGACAAAGATTGCGAACTACTCCAGGAAGACTTGGACAGAATATGGAAATGGAGCTGTACATGGCAAATGGAGTTCAACACGACAAAATGCAAGAAAATAGAGTTTGGCAAGAGTGAAAGAAGAATCAGGAGTATGTACAAGATAGGAAATGAAGACATAAAACCAGTCATGAAGAAAAGACCTTGGGGTGACAATTACCAATGACCTATCGCCAGAGAGACATATAAACAAAATAATTGGAGAAGTATTGAACTTATTGAGGAACATAAGAGTGGCGTCAGATATCTAGATGAAGAAATGATGAAGAAAATAATTACTGCAATGATAAGACCGAGGCTTGAATATGCAACAATACAGTGGGCTCGAACTTAAAGAAACACATAAGGAAACTAGAGAAAGTACAGAGGGCTGCAACGAAAATGGTGCCTGACTTAAGAGATTTGACTTATGAAGACAGACTGAAAAGAATGCAACTTCCAACCCTGGAAAACAGAAGAGAAAGGGGAGACCTGATAGCAATATACAGAGTGATGATTGGCATGGAAAAATGGATAGGGAAGATCTGTGTATGTGGAATGGAAGAATGTCGAGAGGGCATGGGAAAAACTAAAATGGCCACTTATAGGAGAGATGTGAAAAATATAGCTTCCTCATAGAAGGGTGGAAGCATGGAATAGTTTAGACGTGGAAGTGGTCAACGCAAGGAATATTCATGATTTTAAGAAAAAGCTGGACATTAGTAGATATGGAGACGGGACAACACGAGCATAGCTCTTTTCCCGTATGTTACAATTAGGTAAATACAATTAGGTAAATACACACACACAATCTATATGCACATACATCTATACATATGAACATATGAAAAAAAATACACATGTAAATCCATATATTCACATATCAGTAGATATCTGCCTACATACATAAATAGAAGTCTAAATATTTTATATTATGAAAAAAAAAAAAACTATTAACTAAGGATATAGAAGTAACATATATACCTACATGTAATTAAGTCCTTAACTTCAACAAAAAATATATATCTATAAATATGAGTGTTTATAAAACCTCAGATTCTATAGAAAATGTAAACAGCAAAAAACTGTTGAAATTAAACATACAGTACAAATTAATAAAAATGTAAAATTAGTAAAATGTTGGGATGATAAAACTTTTAGAATGTAAAGAATTGTTTTTTTTTTTTTGCTTTTTTGAGTGACCTTCATAAAAAAAAATTATAAACAAAACATTAAGTCATCATAGAAGGTAATATACTTAATGTTGATCACAACTGTAGTTGTTTATTTTTTTCTTTACTATTTTCATTGTTAAAAAATATGATATACATACAATATATATATATTTTACATTTTCATTGTTAGAAAAATGATATACACATATATATATATATATATATATATATATATATATATATATATATATATATATATATATATATATATATATATATATATATATATATATATATATATATATATATATATATATATATATATATATATATATATATATATATATATATATATATATATATATATATATATATATATATATATATATATATATATATATATATATATATATATATATATATATATATATATATATATATATATATATATATATATATATATATATATATATATATATATATATATATATATATATATATATATATATATATATATATATATATATATATATATATATATATATATATATATATATATATATATTGTATGACTTGAAAAACAGGGTGTCTATAGCGCACACGGTACAGGAGAGAGAAGACCCACACAAGGATGGTTATCTTCATTATATCCATTTCACACAACGTTTCGGGAAAGTACATATCCCATCTTCAGGTGTACAACAAAACACTGTAAACCCACACATAAAACTTTAAAATATGACCAGACGCAGTGGTCCTGCTACTAGTTCCTCCAACAGGTAAGTGGGGAGGGAGATTGGCTTACCAATATTTATAAGGTCCTACTCACTAGCTGGCAAAATCTGATTGGTTCACTAAGAATTTCCTATCCAATACAATATATAACACAATATTCTAATATGTCATAGCTGATGCAAAAAAGAGGCAAATTTAAAGGTATGATGTAAAACAGTTAATCTATTACAGAAATATTTTAGCCCCCAAAAAATTCTCAATGCTGATTGGTTGAAAAAAAGTACACATATATGAACCTCGAATCCTAACTATGCTAAACGACACTATCTCACCTAGTTTGAAATTATTAAGTAAAAATTAATAATTTGGTAGCTAGTTCTGTACCATTTAACTCTGGCTTCTCTTTTAAAATAAATAAAGATTCCGCTATCCTAAGGTCTGAGTTACAATATACCCTATACTTTATGTTAAAGTCCTGATCAGTAAATGCATGATTACATTGTAATGCGTGTTCTCTTATATTTGAGAAACCAGGCTCAGTGATACGAGCATTAGTTCTATACGATACTCCCAAGTGCTCAGAAATTCTAATTTTTAGGTTCCGACAGGTGGAACCAATATACCTACCGTGACATGCAGTCTGGACATCTAAAACAATATACAATTTTTGAGCACAAAGGAGTAGGAATAGCATCGTTAAATTTAAAGAAAGAACGTATAGTATTTTTATTAACAAAAATAAATCTAAAATCAACATTCAGAATATGTTTCTTGAGTAAATGAGACGTTGTATTACGTAAATGGTAACTAAATTGTCCTGAGAAGGGCAATGTAATGTATCTAACCTCTTTGGTTTTATCCTCCACAAAATTGTCAGTAACAAATTTATTGGTGATAAACTTCTTAATTTGTGTCTCTATTAAGTCTTTGGGATAACCATTAATATAAAAGTAATGTCTTAGTCTTTCAAGTTTATTATGGAACAAGATAGGATAGGAAATTCTTAGTGAACCAATCAGATTTTGCCAGCTAGTGAGTAGGAGCTTATAAATATTGGTAAGACAGTCTCCCTCCCCACTTACCTGTTGGAGGAACTAGTAGCATGACCACTGCGTCTGGTCATATTTTAAAGTTTTACGTGTGGTTTTTACAGTGTTTTGTTGTACACCTGAAGATGGGATATGTACTTTCCCGAAACGTTGTGTGAAGTGGATATAATGAAGATAACCGTCCTTTTGTGGGTCTTCTCTCCTGTATATATATATATATATATATATATATATATATATATATATATATATATATATATATATATATATATATATATATATATATATATATATATATATATATATATATATATATATATATAGTAAGGTACCGAGTTATGTCAGAGTTACGTTCCTGAAACATGATGTAAGTCGATTTTGTACGTATCTTGAGTTTTTGTACTTTCAAAGCATATTATCGAGTTTTCAACCAATAATTTTTTATGGTTATTCAGGTAAGTAAAAGGTTATATTGTTATATTGGTATATTATTTACAACTATGCAGGAATATATTGATTAGGGCCACGAACGCAAAGGACTGCAGGTTGCCGAGAGGGGCGGCCTGAGGCTGCCAGGAGGGTGGGCAGGATAAATGTTGTGACGCCCAGGGCGGACAGCTGGGAGCTTTGTGGAGTGTGGTAGGAGTAGAAGTGTTATATAAGTAAAAGGTTACATTGTTATATTATTTACAAGTATGTAGGAATATGAAACACAAGCTTGTTTTTGTTGTTGATTAGGGCCGCGAACGCGAAGGACTGCATGTTGCCAGAGGGGTGGACGCCTGAGGCCGCCAGGAGGGTGGGAAGGTCAAATGTTGTGACGCCCAGGGCGGACAGCTGGGAGCGTAATGCAGTGCGGTGGGAGTAGAAGCATGGGCAGCGGGGCAAGAAATGCAATAGGAAAGGGCAATAGGGATCAGCAGACAAGCGCAGACGGTGCAAGTGAGCTGCAAGTGTCGTGTGGCCCAGGCGAAGGCTCCAGAGTTGTTATTGTTGTGATAGGTGCGTGAGCCCTCAAGGTCGTCAACCTCCCCGTTGTCATGGTAACGGGCTTCCCATTTTCTTCTTCACTCCCTTACACACAGCTGCTGCCTCCCTTCTTATGTCTTTTAATTATGTCCACTTTTTCTTGTAGCGTAATGGTTTTCCTTTTCTTAGCATCACTGCTATCACTCAGGAGTTTTTTTTCTGCTGCCATTGAGCAAGATACTAAGATAGTCAGCAAACGCAGATGTAGGAACACTCTTGCCAGGGGCGACGGTGTGGTGGAACTGAGGCACGAGAGTGTTATTGTATTCAAGCATGAGGTGGGCGGTGTGGTGGATAACCACTAGTGACGCCTGGCCCAAGAATAACAATAAACCCGCTTACGATTTATAAATTTTCAATTTTTTAAATCTTAAATTGCCTTATAGTGGACTGAAGTAAGTGCGAGTTTGACGTAACCCGAGACCGACGTAACCCGGGACCTTACTGTATATATATATATATATATATATATATATATATATATATATATATATATATATATATATATATATATATATATATATATATATATACGAGTATGTATATATTTCTCGGTTTTTTCCTTAGCTTCACTTCTTAGCACTTTTTCCTTTTCCCTTTCCTCTAAGTTCATCTCTCTTTTTATCCATATTTCCTTGTGATCAACATCATAAGCCAGCTTCCCTTTTCTAGCCATAATTTCTTCTACAGCCACTTAAGACCTCATTTTCACCAAATTGATGATCCAATAATAACTTATGATCCTCCAGAAACCGTATCCAATATTTCTTTATCACCCTCTCACAAATCTTATCGACCACACTTGTTAAAGACACAGGTCTATAGTTAAGAGGCTCTTCCTTACTGCCTCCCTTATAAATGGGCGCCACTTCAGCTCTTTTCCCCTCTACCGGTACTTCCCCGGTTTCTAATGAGCACCTTATAATATCATATAATGGATCTATCAATTCTTCTCTACATTCCTTCAATAATTTGCCTGAAACTTCATCTGGTCCCATCGCTTTATCATCTTTAAGTTCCTCCAACATTTTATATAACTCCTTTTTAGGTATCTTAATGTCATCCATGTGCACATTTCCTTCTACATTTTGAGGCTTTACAAACATTGTTTCTTTAGTAAATACTTGTTGAAACCTATTATCTAGCAATTCCGCGATATTCTTAAGGTCATCTACTATCCCTTGCTCTCCTTTTAATCTTTCAATGGACTCTCTCTTTTTAAGTTCACCATTTATGAACCTGTAAAATAATTTTGGATGTTCCTTACTCTTGTCTACAATATCTTTTTCAAATTTTCTTTCTTCCTCCCTCCTTACCCTCACATACTCATTTCTCGCCACTCTATAATTCTCCTTATTTAGTATACTCCTGCTCTTTTTCCATCTTTTCCAAGCCACATCTCTCTTTTCTTTAGCCTTAACACAAGTTGCATTAAACCAATCCTTTCTTCCTTCCTCTCTCGGTTTATACTTTGGTACAAATTTCATAACTCCTTTATAATATTTCATAAAAATCTCATATTTCTTTTGCACTTCTCTGATTTGTAACATCTTCTCCCAATGTAATGTTCTAAAATAATTTTTCAAATTTTCTGTGTCCATCTTTCTATAATTCAATCTACCACTCCTGTATGTCTCATCTCTCCTTCGCTGTGTTATTGCCATCTGCATTTCCATAACCACATGATCACTCTTCTTCAATGGACATTTATATTGTATATCCCCATATAGGTACACTTCTCGTGTTAACACTAAATCCAGTCTAGCTGGTTCATCATCTCTATATCTAACATTTTCTTTCACCCTCTATTCCATCATATTTTTCATCATTAGAGTAAGGAATCTCTCTCTCCATGCTTCCTCTCCAACACCACTTACTAGATTTTTCCAATCCACTTCTTTACAATTAAAATCTCCTACTAGTATCACCTTTCTTTTCCCAGTTAATACACTTTCCAAACTCTGTAAAGTATCCTTGATCATAATGTCGTATTCCCTTAATGTCCAAGAATTTGTTTTAGGAGGTACATAGGTCACCATGATTATTAATTCTTTTCCATCACTTTTTAACCTTATGCTTATCACTTCTGCGTTGTTCTTCCCATACCAAACCTTATCCACACCTTAGCCTTCAACTTTGCTATCCTCCATGACCTAGAGCAACTGGTGCAGCACCCTACTCGTATTCCTGACCGTCTTGGAGACACGCCCAACATTCTTGATCTCTTCCTCACCTCTAACCCTTCTGCTTATGCTGTCACCCTTTCATCTCCGTTGGGCTCCTCCGATCACAATCTCATTTCTGTATCTTGTCCTATTTTTCCAATCCCTCCGCAGGATCCCCCAAAGCGAAGGTGCCTCTGGCGTTTTGCCTCTGCCAGTTGGGGGACCTGAGGAGGTATTATGCTGATTTTCCCTGAAATGATTATTGCTTCCGTGTCAGAGACCCATCTCTTTGTGCTAAACGCATAACAGAGGTGTTAGTATCTGGCATGGAGGTGTACATTCCTCATTCTTTTTCTCAACCTAAACCTTCTAAACCTTGGTTTAACTCAGCCTGTTCTCGTGCTATACATGATAGAGAGGTTGCCCACAAAAGGTACTTGAGCCTTCCATCTCCTGAATCTCATGCACTTTATATCTCTGCCCGGAATCATGCCAAGTCTGTTCTTCAACTTGCCAAACACTCTTTCATAAATAGGAAATGTCAAAATCTTTCAAACTCAAACTCTCCTCGTGACTTCTGGCATCTAGCCAAAAACATCTCAAATAACTTCACTTCTTCATCTTTCCTCCTTTATTTCATCCTGATGGCACCACTGCCATCTCTTCTGTCTCTAAAGCTGAACTCTTTTCTCAAACCTTTGCTCACAACTCCACCTTGGACGATTCTGGGCTTGTCCTCCTCTCCTCCTCCCTCGGACTATTTCATGTCTACAATCAAAATTCTTCGTAATGATGTTTTCCATGCCCTTGCTGGCCCAAACCCTCGGAAGGCTTATGGACCTGATGGGGTCCCTCCTATTGTTCTCAAAAACTGTGCTTCTGTGCTTGCACCTTGCCTGGCCAAACTCTTCCAACTTTGTCTATCGACTTGTACCTTTCCTTCCTGCTGGAAGTTCACCTACATTCAGCCTGTTCCTAAAAAGGGTGACCGTTCTAACCCCTCAAACTACCGTCCTAAAGCTTTAATCTCTTGCTTGTCTATAGTTTTTGAATCTATCCTGAATAGGAAGATTCTCAAACATCTGTCACTTCACAATCTTCTGTCTGATTGCTAGTATGGCTTCCATCAAGGTCGCTCTACTGGTGATCTTCTGGCTTTCCTTAGTGAGTCTTGGTCATCCTCTTTTAGAGATTTCGGTGAAACTTTTGCTGTTGCGTTAGACATATCAAAAGCTTTTGATAGAGTCTGGCATAAAGCTTTGATTTCAAAACTGCCCTCTTACGGCTTCTATCCTTCTCTCTGCAACTTTATCTCATGTTTCCTTTCTGACCGCTCTATTGCTGCTGTGGTAGACAGCTACTGTTCTTCTCCTAAACCTATTAATAGTGGTGTTCCTCAGAGTTCTTTCCTGTCACCCACTCTCTTTCTATTATTCATTAATGACCTTCTTAACCAAACTTCTTGCCCTATCCACTCCTACGCTGATGATACCACCCTACATCTTTCCACGTTCTTTCAGAGACGTCCAACCCTTCAGGAAATCAACAGATCACGCGGGGACGCCACGGAACGCCTGACTTCCGATCTTTCTAAGATTTCCGATTGGGTCAGAGAAAATCTAGTAGTTTTCAATGCCTCAAAAACTCAATTCCTCCATCTATCAACTCGACACAACCTTCCAGACAACTATCCCCTCTTCTTCAATGACACTCAACTGTCTTCCTCTTCCACAATGAATATCCTTGGTCTGTCCTTTGCTCATAATCTTAACTGGAAACTTCACATCTCATCTCTTGCTAAAACAGCTTCTATGAAGTTAGGTGTTCTGAGGCGTCTCCGCCAGTTTTTCTCGCCCCTCCAACTGCTTACTCTGTATAAGGGCCTTATCTGTCCCTGTATGGAGTACTCTTCGCATGTTTGGGGGGGTTCCAGTCACACAGCTTTGCTTGATAGGGTGGAATCGAAAGCTCTTCATCTCATCAACTCCCCTCCTCTGACTAACTGTCTTCAGTCTCTTTCTCACCGCCGAAATGTTGCATTCCTTTCTATATTTTATCGCTATTTTCATGGTAACTGTTCTACTGATCTTGCTAACTGCATGCCTCCCCTCCTTCTGCAGCCACGCTGCACAAAGATTTCTTCTTCCTCTCATCCCTATTCTGTCCAACTCTCTAATGCAAGAGTTAACCAGTACGCTCAATCATTCATCCCTTTCACTGGTAAACTCTAGAACTCCCTCCCTGCATCTGTATTTCCAAATTCCTACAACTTGTCTTCTTTTAAGAGGGAGGTATCGAGGCATTTGCTCCCCTAATTCTGGCTGACGGTTTTGGCACTTTTTGTACTCTTTGGAGAGCCAGCACTCGTGGGCTTTTTTCCAACTTTCTTTTTTTTGCCCTTGGCTGGCCCTCTTCCCTACTTAAAAAAAAAAAAAAAAAAAAAAAAAATAAGTTAAAGGCTATATTGTTATATTATTTACAAGTATGTAGGAATTTGAAACGTAAGCTTGTTTTTGTTGTTGATCAGGGCCACGAACGCGAAGGACTGCAGGTTGCAGAGAGGGGTGGACGCCTGAGGCCGCCAGAAGGGTGGGCAGGTCGAATGTTGTGACACCCAGGGGGGACAGCTGGGAGCGTAGTGCAGTGCGGTGGGAGTAGAAGCGTGGGCAGCGGGGCAGGAAATGCAATAGGGATCAGCAGACGGTGCAAGTCAGCTGCGAGTGTCATGTGGCCTAGGCGAAGGCTCCGGAGTTGTTATTGTTGTGACGGGTGTGCGGGCCCTCAAGGTCGTCAACCTCCCCGTTGTCATTGTAACGGGCTTCCCATTTTCTTCTTCCCTCCCTCACACACAGCTGCTGCCTCCCTTCTCATGTCTTTTAATTATGTCCTCTTTTTTCTTGTAGCGTAATGGTTTTCCTTATCTTAGCATCACTGCTGTCCCTAAGAAGTTTTCTCTTTGGTGCCATTGAGCAAGATACTAAGAACTTGAGTCAGTAAACGCAGAAGTAGGATAACACTCTTGCCAGAGGCGATGGTGTGGTGGAACTGAGGCAGGGTGTTATTGTATTCAAGCGTGAGGCGGGCGGTGTGGCAGGCAACCACCAACAATAACAATAAATCCCGCACTTTACGATTTATAAATTTTCAATTTTTTTAATCTTAAATTGCCTTATAGTAGACTGACGTAACTCTGAGTTTGATTTAACTTGAGACCGGCGTAACCCGGGACTTTACTGTATATATATATACACACACACACACACACACACATATATATATATATATATATATATATATATATATATATATATATATATATATATATATATATATATATATATATATATATATATATATATATATATATATATATATATATATATATATATATATATATATATATATATATATATATATATATATATACAGTGAGGTCCCGGGTTACGTCGGTCTCGAGTTACGTCAAACTCGCACTTACGTCAGTCTACTATAAGGCAATTTAAGATTTAAAAATAGAAAATTTTTAAATCGTAAAGCGCGGGGTTTATTGTTATTGTTGGCTGCCAGGCGTCACTATAGTCCGACTCAAATATTAAGGCAGCTGAGGGGGGAGACCTAACGAGGATTCCCCGGCTGTGGCGTCGCCAAGCATCATTATTAACTTACATCTTAATGAACTGTCATAAAAGTGTATTCCTCTAAATTTCTAATAAGGATGTATAGATAGCTTTGAATATTGTTTTAGCGTAATGAAGACAATGATTTTGTATAGATACCACAAAATGTAGCACCACTGCTCTCCAGCGTTGCTACTTTTCAAAGTTGGACATGGGTGAGGTCAACCTCCCTGACCGCTGATAATCCCCAGGTCAAATCAAGTCACTCCTCCCCTCCCTGTCGCTCAGGATGGAAGGTGAATATCTCGTCCGCGCTACTTGCCATCGCAACCTTCATAGTCAAGAGAAATTAATTATTTACAGCGTCAACAAGTTCTACTTAGAGGATTCTTTTATTATCAATGTGGAGGACACTTCTGACGAAGAACTGTCTGATTAAATAGCTGAGAGAGGATTATGCTTACAGGGTAAAACCTCTATAAAAAAAAATGCACCTTAACTCTTACCTCATGGGTGGTGTGGAAAAAGAATAAAATAAAACAACAAAAAAGATGCATGTCTACTTGTCTATTTTAGAGAGAGAGAGAGAGAGAGAGAGAGAGAGAGAGAGAGAGAGAGAGAGAGAGAGAGAGAGAGAGAGAGAGAGAGAGAGAGAGAGAGAGAGAGAGAGAGAGAGAGAGAGAGAGAGAGAGAGATGTATATCACACAGGAGAACCAATACATAAACTGTTGAAAGACTCGCAAGCAGGATCACACACACACACACACATGCATGAGAGAACTATATAGTAATAAGAAACAGGAGGAAGTAGTAACAAGCCACAGAGAGAGAGAGAGAGAGAGAGAGAGAGAGAGAGAGAGAGAGAGAGAGAGAGAGAGAGAGAGAGAGAGAGAGAGAGAGAGAGAGAGAGAGAGAGAGAGAGAGAGAGAGAGAGAGAGAGAGAGAGAGAGAGAGAGAGAGAGAGAGAGAGAGAGAGAGAGAATGTGTGTGTGTGTATGTCACGTCAGGAGAACCAATACATAAACTGTTGAAAGACTCAAAGCAGGATTACACACACACACACACACGTGCATGAGAGAACTATATAGTAATAAGAAACAGGAGGAAGTAGTAACAAGCCACAGAGAGAGAGAGAGAGAGAGAGAGAGAGAGAGAGAGAGAGAGAGAGAGAGAGAGAGAGAGAGAGAGAGAGAGAGAGAGAGAGAGAGAGAGAGAGAGAGAGAGAGAGAGAGAGAGAGAGAGAGAGAGAGAGAGAGAGAGAGAGAGAGAGAGAGAGAGAGAGAGAGAGAGAGAGAGAGAGAGAGAGAGAGAGAGAGAGAGAGAGAGAGAGAGAGAGAGAGAGAGAGAGAGAGAGAGAGAGAGAGAGAGAGAGAGAGAGAGAGAGAGAGAGAGAGAGAGAGAGAGAGAGAGAGAGAGAGAGAGAGAGAGAGAGAGAGTGTGTGTGTGTGTATGCCGCATCACAGGAGAACCAATACATAAACTGTTGAAAGACTAGCGCAAGCAGGATTACACACACACACACTATATGTGCATGAGAGAACTATATAGTAATAAGAAACAGGAGGAAGTAGTAACAAACCACAGAGAGAGAGAGAGAGAGAGAGAGAGAGAGAGAGAGAGAGAGAGAGAGAGAGAGAGAGAGAGAGAGAGAGAGAGAGAGAGAGAGAGAGAGAGAGAGAGAGAGAGAGAGAGAGAGAGAGAGAGAGAGAGAGAGAGAGAGAGAGAGAGAGAGAGAGAGTGGGAGAGATGGGCGTTTCTCCACACTTCAGTGTTAATCCTATAATTGGGGCTGCGACGTTTGGCGACGCTGCAACCGGGAATTCGATAGGTCTCCCCCCTCAGCGGCCTTCATATTTGTGTCGGACTATAGTGGTTATCCGCCACACCGCCCACCTCACGCTTGAATACAGTAACATTCTATGTACCTCAGTTCCACCACACTGTCACCCCTGGCAAGAGTGTTCCTACATCTGCGTTTGCTGACTATCTTAGTATCCTGCTCAATGGCACCAAAGAGAAAACTTCTTAGTGACAGCAGTGATGCTAAGAAAAGGAAAACCATTACGCTACAAGAAAAAGTGGACATAATTAACCCCTTCCATACCGCAAGACTGTTTTGTGGTACGTGCGTACTACGCGCAAAAGCGACCTCGTGGTACCGCAAGATGCCGCTGCATGCAAGCGTACCACACCAATACATTTCCGTGTATAACCGTGACCTGAGTGCGGATTTTGCCTTTTTCATGCTCCACGTGGTTCACTATAAACAAACACTGGAGGCGTTATTTTTAGCCACCCCAGCACCCCAGTAGCCAATCAATATCGGAGTTAATTTTTCATGCATAAACTATAAAGCCAATCACATTTCTTTGACATATATTATTCCCACAGTCCCCCCAAGAACATCAGTTCTCTAGTATCGGCCGTGGTGAAACTGTTCTATTGCCACTAGTTAGAGATAATGGCGTCTGCTTCATGTAGCAGCGATGAGGATTATCATAATTATGAGACAGATAGTGAGGAGATACTGGAAGACTCTCCAGATGAATATGATTCAGACTATGATCCTGAAAAAGAAATAGGAGAGAGTGATAGTGACAGCAGTGTTGAAACCCTCTCGACAAGTGAGGGGGAGCAGCCTAGTTATGACTGCCTCAGGGCCACCCTCACCAGGTGCAGAGTGTGTGGTGCTGAATTTATTATTAGTGCACAATTTATGATTATGTTTACATTTTCTTTTATTAATAAAATGACAAAAATATGTTTAGAAAAAAGTATATAACACTGAGTTAGAAAGAAATATAATGTGTAGATCTGGCCGTGAGGCACATGCGCACACGGGCAGGGGACTGTGGTATAGGAGGGGAACGCTTTGTTTATATAGGGGGTGGCTGTGGTAAGGAAGGGGTTAAAAGACATGAGAAGGGAGGCAGCAGCTGTGTGTAAGGGAGTGAAGAAGAAAATGGGAAGCCTGTTACCATGACAACAGGGAGCTTGACGACCTTGAGGGCTCGCGCACCTATCACAACAATAACAACTCCAGAGCCTTCGTCTGGGCCACACGACACTTGCAGCTCACTTGCACTGTCTGCGCCTGTCTGCTGATCCCTATTGCCCTTTCCTATTGCATTTCCTGTTCCGCTGCCCACACTTCTACTCCCACTGCACTGCACTACGCTCCCAGCTGTCCACCCTGGGCGTCACAACATTCAACCTGCCTACCCTCCTGGCGGCCTCAGGCGTCCACCCCTCTGGCAACATGCTGTCCTTCGCGTTTGCGGCCCTAATCAACAACAAAAACAAGCTTGTGTTTCATATTCCTACATAGTTGTAAATAATATACCAATATAACCTTTTACTTACCTGAATAACCATAAAAAATGATTGGTTGAAAACTCGATAATATGCTTTGAAAGTACAAAAACTCGAGTTACGTACAAAATCGACTTACGTCATGTTTCAGGAACGTAACTCTGACGTAACTTGGGACCTTACTGTGTATATATATATATATATATATATATATATATATATATATATATATATATATATATATATATATATATATATATATATATATATGAAATTGCCCATTTCATGAAATGGGCAAACCCAATTCATGAATGAACCTAACCTAACCTAACCTAACCTAACCATTTCATGAAATGGCCTCTCCATTGCACATTTCATGAATTGGGTTAGGTTAGGTTAGGTTAGGTTAGGTTCATTTCATGAATTGGGTTTGCCCATTTCATGAAATGGGCAATTTCACAAACGGGTGTATATATATATATATATATATATATATATATATATATATATATATATATATATATATATATATATATATATATATATATATATATATATATATATATATATATATATATATATATATATATATATATATATATATATATATATATATATATATATATATATATATATATATATATATATATATATATATATATATATATATATATATATATATATATATATATATATATATATATATATATATATATATATATATATATATATATATATATATATATATATATATATATATATATATATATATATATATATATATATATATATATATATATATATATATATATATATATATATATATATTGTGAGGGCACCGCCTTTTTTCCCTTTTATTTCTTATTATTTCGTGTGTATGGTGGCCCCAGCACAGCCTCTTGCTGTTCCGCTGTGTGGCCACCCTCCCCTTTTCTGTTCCTGCCACCTCATTGTGCCTGGCAGAAAACGCCAGTACCAAGCCAGTCTTTAGCCAAGGTAGACACGTTCGCTATTGGGTTCTGGCACATGGTTGAGACGTGTGTTGCTAGGCTGTTCTGGGTGCTCAACAGTCTCGGTCTGGGAGTTGTGCCCTCCTCTTTTTGAGTAGCTGGTTTCCTGCGGGTTAGACCGTGACGGTGTGGAGCAACGGGTTTGTTGGTTTGTTGTTGCAGGGGAAAGTGTAGCTTGTTTTGCTGCATTTCCCTAGTTTTTGCGTTTGTCCCCTCTTGTCGAGTGGCGACGCGGAGAGACACGTTACTGTCTCATTCCAATTGTTAGTTTTTTTAGGTGGCCGTGGTCACCAGTGTGATTTGGTGGGTGGCTGTGTGCCACCACCATCGTTTTGCGTAGTTTCTGTAGTATATTGAGTATAGTGGCCTTAGCCACACATACTGGTTGTCTTGTGGGAAGCTTCATGCTGTCCCCCAGTCGGTGTGCAGTCATCGTCTGTACGACCTGTTAGCTATGTGTATCTTGACTCCCTGAGTGGCTGGTTGTCACCTGGAGTTGGTAGCTGGGTTTGTGTATACCAATGGATGTGGAATACGCATCGTGTCTCGTAGTAAGCCGTAGGCACGGGGAGTCAGTCTTGACAGATGCTGACAAGCATCTGTTGCATTAAGTAATATAGTAATATACACTGTGCGTCTTGTCCCAGTCTGTAGGCACTTAGAGTCTGAGAACAAGACGTGTGGAGAGGCATTAATACTCCCGTAGAGAAGTGGGTGGAATTGTCCTTGTGGCCGGTTTCTCTACGGAGTATTAAGGCTTTGCCCTTAACACATAACTTATATACTATCTATAAATTCTACTTGGTTTGGTACAGGAGGAGAAGGAGTTGCTAAGGAGATTCCCTAGCAGTGGGGGAAGTTATACACTGCTGGCGACCTTTATTTCTGTAGTATTTTTTTTGTCTACTACTAGGGGCTGGGTGTGCAAGGCTCAGGGAAGGGATTGGTACATGCTGGCATAATTACCAGACCATTATTAGGCACGAGTGAGAGCGGAGTATCTCGTCGCCTCCCAGGGCAGCTGTGACGCCGTGAGGGAACAGCAATCTATTAGAGTTTGCACATTTTCAGCAGAAAGAACCTGATGGGTTGCGGCTACTGTGAAATCTAGTATTGGGGACCCTGTGGAGCGTCATACTCCCCGGTGAGCAGCAGTTAACCGTAACAAAAATGGCTACCTCGCCAGGATTACAAACCAAGTGCTTTATAGTGGTGTAGTGTTTATTGTGTTGGGTATTATTACTTATATTATCTTATTTTTGTGAGAACGAGTCCCTATGAGCACCATGAAGGGAGTTACTGGCCTGTTCACCTCACCAGAAGATGATGAGGGTGCGCATGCAGGTGAGAGCTGACAAGAGGCTGGCAGTGTCTCACCACGTTGGTATGGTGAGTCGTTGGCCGCGTGTGGGGTCAGTGGGGACGCACGTATGTGTCATGATAACGGACATGGCGGTCCCAGTGAAGGTGATGTGGGACATATTAGCTCTGGCAGAAGTATCGGAAGCAGAGTAGGCTTCCGACGATCTAGTCCAGCAAGCAATATTGCTGATAGTGTCCAGTCAGCTGCCAGACTGGAGGAACTGCGATTGAAGCTGGAAATAAGGAAAATGGAGATAGAAGCAGAAGAGAGGCAAGAGTTAAAGAGACTAGCTGCTGAGGAGAGACGAGATATTCAGAGCTCATTCATAAGCAGCAGGAGGATCCGGCATTGGCCTCCTTCTTTGCTCGAATGGGTGAGGGAAGTAAGGAGTTGGAGGGCAGGGAGGAGTTTGTTTTGCACCAGGGGTGGTGTCGGAGATGGCAGGAGAGTGATAGTGGTGAGTTACTGCAAGTAGTTGTGCCACATAAGCTGCGGGAGACACTTGTGCTGTTGGTACATGAGGGGCCCCATGGCTGGACACCTGGGCATCCGGAAGACCGTCGCTCGCCTGCGTTGCAATTTTTGGTGGCCCAGCATGCCTGGAGAAGTAGCCACAATTCTTAAGTGCTGCCACACTTGTCAATTAGTGGGCAAGCCTAATCAGACACCCCCCTTTCACGCCACTCCACCCCATCCCTGCTGTTGATCCTCCATTTACGAGGGTTTTGATTGATATTGTAGGTCCTCTGCCTGCTACCAGGGCTGGTCACAAGTATTTGTTGACCATAATGGATGTTACCACTCGGCACCCTGAGGTGATTCCCCTGAGAAGTACTCACTCTAAGCTGGTGCTGAAGGCTTTGATGAATTTCTTTACACACTTTGGATTGCCAGCCGAGCTGCAGTTTGATCAGGGGACCAACTTTACTTCAAAGTTGTTTAAAGATACAATGACTGCATGGGGGATCAAGCACATCGTGTCCAGTGCTTATCATACGCAGTCTCAGGGAGCCCTGGAGAGACATCATCAAACCATTAAGACCATGCTCAAGAGCTTTTGCATGGAGAGAGATAAGGATTGGGATGAGGGTGTCCCCTACGTCTTATTTGCGGTGAGAGAAGCGCCCACTGAGTCCCTGGGTTTCTCACCCAATCAACTAGTGTTTGGACACTGAGTGCGTGGACCGCTCGACGTAGTTCAGGAGGCATGGTGTCAGCCGTCGCCTGAGAGCCCTGTCTCACTGCTTAAAAGCCTCATGAGCACTCGAGAGAGATTGGCCAAGGCATTACAGGTGGCGCAGACCCACCTGTGTAAGGCCCAGCAGACTATGAAGGGGTATTATGACTGCAGGGCCGAGTATCGGAGTTTTGCCCCTGGAGATGAAGTGCTTGTGTTGTTACCACTTCAGGGCTAGCCGCTTGCTGCCTGCTATAGTGGCCCCTATGTTATAGAAAAGAAGGTGGGTGACCTCGACTACCTGGTGGTCACTCCTGACTGGTGCAAGAGGGCTCAGCTGTGTCATGTTAACATGCTGAAGCCCTATTTTCGTTCTACTAGCCAGAAGGGCTCTTTAAGTTCTGCTGTGCAAGAGGCAACTTTAGTTTTATTTTTCTGCCGGGAGGGAGAGGCACCAGAAGTTATTGGGCCTGAACCTGTCGTTTCTACAGGGCAGTGGGAACGGAATAGCTTCCATCTCTTGAAGGAGAAGGTTGAGCACCTAGAAGGGAATCAGCAAGATGAGTTGCTTTGGCAGCTGAAGAAGTACTCCTCTGTGTTTAGCAGTGTTTCGGGCAGGACGCAGTTGATAGCACACGATATTGATGTTGGGGACGTAAAGCCTGTCAAATGGCACCAATCGCTATCTGTGTAGTTTTCATTGTTCACCAGCTGGTTTAATTCACAAGTTGGTCCTGCTTATCGCGCCGACCTGTCGCTCTTGTGGAAGCCCTATTAAAAAATATATATATACAGATATTCATGCCTACATACCTCATAACATAAACGTTTGGTTATTTATCTATGTGTCTGATTGAAAATGACAAAAATATGCAAATATATGTTCCTAATGGTGCAAAGTATGGATGTACCAGTGTCCTATCAAAATATTTTTTGTAAGTCTAATAGTACATATATACCTTATCACAAAATTGTCAGAGTTTCTGCATAGGATAATGCTCCACTCAAAAAGCGTAGCGCAAATATCACTGAGTAGCATTTATAAAAAACAATTTTCGAGTCTGTGCCGAAATAACCTGGCCAACATTACCGAAACCGAATTTTCCTAACTGAATCACAACAAGCGAACTTGGTATGCCTTTTGATCTCAGAAAGTTTCTCAGAGTTGACACTGTCCATTTTCTAAGTTCATCCTCACTAATATCCATAGTGTTATCCATAGTGAAGTCGTCGTGTAGCGAGTGTGGCGATGGCTCTTAACACGCTACATTTGTTTACGTTTCCATAGAACAATCTCGGTGCATGTCAGACAATATCCTCTATACTGTTAATTTCTTAAGACAATTAATTGTTGTGATTTTCTGTATGAATATAATTCATATTAATTTTTATGGAAAGAAAAGGCATTAAAACTATGCTTTACCTATTAATGATCTTTTCTATTTTTTGTCCCAGAAATGGAGATGGTAAAGAAGAACGCTCGACATATATGTAAACATTTCCACTTTTTTAGCTTATATGCCAAGAGTACATTCTTAGAAAGATTAAAACTATTTTATTAAACCATTTAATATTTACAACGCGTGCAGAAAAGTACGTTCCAGTTGACCAACTTGCTGTGAAATAATTAACCCATCTGGCGGTTGAAGGCACCTACATAGCAGATCGTGATCGGTCCCATTGCCTCCATACCGAGTAAATCCTATGAAGCAAGAAATGGTGGAGAAGGAGTTGGAGTATATGCTTGAGCATGGGCTCATTACTTGGACTTACAGTCAATGGAGTTCCCCAATCACCCTACAGCCTAAGCCTGACGGCAAGGTCAGGTTTTGTATTAACACGCTGGAGTCCTCTACTCCAGGAGTACAATATCGTTGTCAGACATATAAAAGGAGCAGACAACGTTGTGGCAGATTGTCTGTCCCGGGGCCATTCCCTTTAATCAGTTCCCTGCTTTAAAAAATTTTTGTAAATGTTTTGTTTCCAAATTTTTTCTTTTAAGGGAGGGCGTGTGAAGGGCACCGCCTTATTTCCCTTTTATTTCTTATTATTTTGTGTGTATGGTGGCCCCAGCACAGCCTCTCACTATTCCACTGTGTGGCCACCCTCCCCTTTTCTGTTCCCGCTATCTCGTTGTGCCTGGCAGAAAACGCCAGTACCGAGCCAGTCTTTAGCCGAGGTAGACACGTTCGCTCTTGGGTTCTGGCACAGGATTGAGATGCGTGTTGCTAGGCTGTTCTGGGTGCTCAACAGTCTCAGTCTGGGAGTTGTGCACTCCTCTTTTTGAGTAGTTGGTTTGCTGCGGGTTAGGCCGAGACGGTGTGGAGCAATGGGTTTGTTGTTCCAGGGGAAAGTGTAGCTGGTTTTGCTGCATTTCCCGAGTTTTTGCGTTTGTCCCTTCTTGTTGAGTGGTGACGCGGAGAGACACGTTACTGTCTCGTCCCAATCGTCGTTTTTTTAGGTGGCCGTGGTCACCAGTGTGGTTTGGTGGGCGGCTGTGTGCCACCACTATCGTTTTGCGTAGTTTCTGTAGTATATTGAGTATAGGGGCCTTAGCCATACACACATTGGTTGTCTGGTGGGAAGCTTCATGCTGTTCCCCAGTCGGTGTGTAGTCATCGTCCGTACGACCTGGTAGCTATGTGTATCTTGACTCCCTGAGTGGCTGGTTGTCACCCGGAGTTGGTAGCTGGGCTTGTGTATACCACCGGATGTGGAATACGCATCGTGTCTTGTAGTAAGCCGTAGGCACGGGGAGTCAGTCTTGACAGGTGCTGACAAGCATCTGTTGCATTAAGTAATATAGTAATATACACTGCACGTCTTGTCCCAGTCTGTAGGCACTTAGTCTGAGAACAAGACGTGTGGAGAGGCATTAATACTCCCGTAGAGAAGTGGGTGGAATCGTCTTTGTGGGCGGTTTCTCTACGGAGTATTAAGGCTTCGCCCTTAACACATAACTTATATACTATCTATAAATTCTATTTGGTTTGGTACAGGAGGAGAAGGAGTTGCTAAGGAGATTCCCTAGCAGTGGGGGAAGTTATACACTGCTGGTGACCTCTATTTCTGTAGTATTTTTTTTGTCTACTACTAGGGGCTGGGTGTGCAAGGCTCAGGGAAGGGATTGGTACACGCTGGCATCATTACCAGACCATTATTAGGCACGAGTGAGAGCGGAGTATCTCGTCGCCTCTCAGGACAGCTGTGACGCCGTAAGGGAACAGCAGTCTATTAGAGTTTGCACATTTTCAGCAGAAAGAACATGAGGGTTGCAGCTGCTGTGAAATATAGTGTTGGGAACCCTGTGGAGCGTCATACTCCTCGGTGAGCAGCAGTTAATCGTAACAATATATATATATATATATATATATATATATATATATATATATATATATATATATATATATATATATATATATTTTTTTTTTTTTTTAAATCCACAAATTGTTAATTGCTAATACCATAGAAAAATAGGACATATTACAGTGCAATACAGTTGACTTCATTATACAAGAAAGGCTTACCTGAACCACTACTGTGTAATTGTCCTGGGTGAAAATGGGTGAGTTGTCATTGACATCACTCACATGTATCACTACCTGAGCAACTGCAGTGTTAGTTGGAGTGCCCAAATCCCAGGCACTGACTGTCAGTTGATAATTAGCCACCTGGAAAAGACCTTATATATACCTCTCTCTTTTCACCTATCCATTATTTCCTTAAAACTGGAATATATATGTTACTTTGTTTAAAAAAAAGATGTGAGCGTTTTCTTACAAATAACAGCAATAATAAAAGGAAAAATATACAAGATGTTCAAATAACAATATTTGGCAAGAGCTACCCTAATAACAAAAGTAGTTCTGAAGGGCAGAAGATTAAGGAAAATAACAATTTTCTTTTACATAATCCAAACAATTAAGAAGCTTATTTTGTATTTGTCATCAATAGTACTATTCATTTTCTATAATATAAAATATAAAGGTAAAATCATGTTCTTTACAAGTATTTCAACACGATTACTTTTAATATGACACATTGTTGGATTTATTCAAATTTTCTGTTTAATCAAAAATCACTATGAAAAGTTTTTTCAAAACCTGCTTCTAATGCCTTAAGAAAATAAATATAAAACTATGTTAAATTTCTGCAAAAGTTACCTTTTCTCTGTCAAGGTTTTTGATGACAGTAATGATGCCAGTGTCATCCTCAATGGCAAAACAATAGGCATCATTTCCAGCCTTGATGCTGTAGCGTACCAAGCTATTCACACCAGAGTCCATGTCATTTGCTGAAACCTGTCATGGGCAAAGAAAACAAAATATCATCTCACATTCAGCCAGTTCAATAACGATAAAGAAAATAGGTAAATAAAAATAAAGAAAAAAAAAAATTCTGATGCTTCACTTCTTCCAGAATTATCTTTCAAGGATGTCATATAGCAGAAGAACCTCTATCCCTTCCTATACAAATATTGCCTTCTAGCTCATTCAAGTGCTTAGTCTTTACTAAGATCTCTTTCACACATATACTTTTAATGGCATCCTTCTTTCTCCCATGTGATCTACCTCTGCTATCTCCACCTTCAGCTTCACTCACATACATTTTCTTTAAAAACTCCTTACCCTTCATTCTCTCCTTATGGCCATATCATCTGAGTGTGCTCCTTCTTACCCATTTTACTACTCTACATTTAGATTACTTGCACAAAGGCTTATACTACTGTACATATTACAAGTGCAATTTTACTGATAATACTCTACCATACTACTTGCTTTAGATCATTCATTTGCACACTGTGAAATGAGGATGATAACTGGTGTGTATGCTGGTACTTTAGCTCTTGTTAACATGCTGGATGAAGGAGCGAACAGTGTGTAGAAGTGAGGTGAGCCAGCTGGCACAGAGAGAAACCACCACCACTACGCATACTGTCTGGTTGTCCTTCCCCATAGACATGTGAGTAGTAGCTGCGGTGGCGAGTGGATGTGTTGTGTGTGCGCTCCGTTTTTGGCTGTGGTTTTTATAGTTAGCGAGTGGTGTTTGTGCTTGGTGTCTGTGTGTGGTGCTTTTGAGTGTTAGTGAAGTGAAAGTGTGTACTGCAAGTGTTAGATTAGAGTGAAATAGTGGTTAGAATCAGTGTTTGTGAGTCAAAAGTATTATGGTAGAGCGAGGAGACTAGGCTTGTAACTGTCAAGTTGACCTTGAAAGAGGATTAGTTGACCTCACTTAGGCCCTCCCAACCACCGCGGTTCCCCCACCCTGCCGTCACCAAGTATTTTTATTTGTTTGTGAGTTAACAGATTGTAAATTAGTATGGCGGTAGCTACTGAGGTATATCAGAGTGTGATTGAGTGCGTGAAAGAGAGTGTTGAGATGGGATTGGGAGAGTTTGTTGTGTGTGAGATGTGTGGGCATGACAGGAAGGTCGTTGACTTTTCTGAGTGTATGGTGTGTAGGCTCAAGAGCGAGAATTTAGTTCTTTCTCTTGAGCACCGAGAATTGCGAGAGGAAATGAGAAAGCTAAGTATGGGGAAAAGTGCGAACGAAGTTCTCATCTTTGAGTTGGAGGAGGTTAAGAGGCTTGGGGAGGCAGTGGAAAAAATTAGGCAGGAGATCAGTGTTAGGCCGAAGGTTGGACCTTCTGAGGGCGACAGGGTGGCTTGGCCCTCTGTTGGGAAGAGCAGAGTGGGGAAGAGGGAGCAGGCGAGCCAGACTGGGAAAGATAGTAGTCAGGATGGGCAGAGATGGCAGGTTGCGAGGTGAAGGAAAGCGGAGGCAGTTAGGGAGGATAGCACTAAACCTGTTGAGTGTGAAAATAGGTTCGGTTTGTTGGAGGGGGAGGGGGAGAGTGAGAGTGAGAGTGGAGTGAATGAAGTGGTTGTGGTGAGTGAAAGGAGAAAGAAGGGGGTAGAGGAGAGGAGGAGGAGGGTTGTGCCTAGCACACCTCAGGTGTGTGTGGTGGGTGACTCTCAGGTTAGGTATTTAGATAGCACTTTCTGTGGGAAAGACAGGGATAGGAGGACGAACGTGTGTATGCCTGGTGCAGGTGTGAAGGCAGTGAGTGAGGAGGTGCAGAAGAGGGTTGGGGGGATGGAGAGGGAGGGTGTAGTAGTTTTGCACGTAGGTGGGAACGATGTCAGAGCAGGTGGGTCGGAGGAGTTAGTGGCAAGATTTCGGAAATGTTAGGCAAGATAAGGGAGAGTGGTAGGAGGTGTGTAGTGTCAGGAATCTTGCCTCGTGTGTATGTTAGCAGGAATGGTTGTCTAGAGCCATTGGTGTGAATGATCGGGTAAAAGGGATGTGTAAGGATGTGGGTGTCAGCTTTGTGGATGTATGGGATAGGTTCTATGGGCGAAGGATTTGTATGCTAGGGATGGTGTGCATCTGAGTAGGAAGGGTGTGGATGTGCTGAGTGGATGTCTGGAGGGGAGTTGGGATGGAGTGTAGGGGTGAGGTAGCAAATGCATTCCAGAAGAAAGATGCTAGACATAAATTAGATAGGATAAACAGAGATAGTGAAAAGATTAGGAAAGATTTCCAGGTGCAAATAGGAGAGAATAAGATTAGGATTCCAAATAAGGAGACAGCATCTAGGAAGGTAGCAGGACTTAAATGTTTTTATGTAAATGCCAGGAGTCTTAGGAACAAGGACAAGTTATCTAGTTATATAGTTGAGGAGGACTTAGATGTTGTATGTGTCACAGAGGCATGGGTAAATGAGGAAAAGTTTAGGGAAAATAGGAAAGAATATGAAGTAGATGGATACATTATGTATTTACACCAGAGAATTGGTAGGATAGGCGGAGGAGTAGTTATTTATGTAAAAAAAATCCTTCATTTCCAGTCACGTATTAAGGTAGATAACAGAGTAGAGTCCTTATGGCTGGATGTTAGAGTAAACAAAAGTAAGGTTATTAGAGTAGGAGCTTTTTATAGACCACCTAACCAGTCAGCAGATGTAGACAACCTTATGGTAGATGAGATAAATAGGGGGTGTATTAGTCAGACAATTATCTTAGGGGATTTTAATCTTAAGTCAGTAAACTGGGAGGATGGTAGGAAATGCTAGTGAAAATAAGTTTATGGAAAGTTTTCAGGATAACTATTTAGTGCAGATGGTAGATAAACCTACTAGGGGGAAGAAGGTTTTAGACATAGTACTAACAAATATTGAGCATTGTTTAAAGGAAGTTGAGGTAGGAGAGACTTTAGCAAACAGTGACCATCATATATTTAGATTTATCATTAATTCCAGTAGGGATAATATAGTGAATAAGACTAGATTCCCAAACTATCAGAAAGGCAATTATGGTAGGTTACGTCAGTTATTAGGAGAGGTAAACTGGGAAGATAGTTTTGGAAATAAAACTGCACAGGAGATGTGGGATATTTTTAAGGTTGTAGTAAAGGGTATAGTGATGCAGTGTATCCCTTACAAAGATATAAGGCAGAGAAACAGGAAGCCATTATGGTGGACTCATGAGATAGGTAGCCAGATCAGAGAGAAGAAGAGGGCATATAGAAAGTTGCAGAAAAGTGGGGAAGATGTAGATTTCATTAGGTACAGACAGGTCAGAGATGATTTGAGTAAGGTTAAAAAAAAAAAGTAAAAGGCAGGCAGAGATAAAACTAGCTAGAGCTGGGAGTAAAGATCCCCAAAAATTATATAGTTATTACAAGATCAGTCATAAAATAAATAAGGATAGGATTGGACCACTCAGAAAAGATGGTGTAGTAGTGGATCAAAATGAAGACATAGTAGAATTATTGAATGAACAATTTTCTTCAGTATTTACTAGGGAAAGAATAGGAAATCCTGTTACAAACAGTGCGACGAGTAGTTTAAGAACTTTAGAAAATATTGATATAAACCCGGGAATTATTAGGAAATTTATTCTTAAACTAGACGATAGGAAAGCTAGTGGTCCTGATGAGCTACATGCCAGAGTACTTAGGGAGGGTGTAGACAGTATTTCTGAAGCACTTAAGTTAATCTTTGAAAGATCCCTTAGGTTTGCTGAGATACCTCAGGACTGGAAGTTAGCTAATGTTACTCCAATATTTAAAAAAGGTGGGAAGGATGATGCGAATAATTATAGACCGATCAGTTTAACTAGTATAGTATGTAAGATACTAGAGAAAATCATTAAGGGTAGTATTTGGGAGCATTTAAATGAGAATAGATTAATTAGAGATACCCAACATGGCTTTAGATCAGGGAGGTCCTGTCTTACAAATTTGCTCGATATCTTAAAATATATTACCAAGGAGTTAGATGATGGAAATAGCATAGATGTTATATATCTAGATTTTAGCAAGGCGTTTGATAAGGTACCGCATAGGAGGCTAGTGTACAAATTGAGACTACATGGGATAGGGGGTAGGTTAGTTGATTGGATTAGTGAATGGCTTTCTGATAGGAAACAGAGAGTAGTATTAAATGGGGCAATGTCTGAGTGGAAGGAAGTGGTTAGTGGGTACCCCAAGGATCAGTGCTAGGACCTCTTCTTTTCTTGGTGTACATTAACGATTTAGATATAGGAATTAGTAGCAAAGTATCAAAGTTTGCAGATGATACTAAGATAGCATGTGCAGTACAGGGTGAAAAGGACAATTACAGAATACAACGAGACCTGGACAGGCTGATAGCATGGGCAGACAGGTGGCAGATGGAGTTTAATTCTAAAAAGTGTCAGGTTATGTATTTAGGTAAAGACAACACAAATTTTAACTATGAGATGGAGGGATGTTGGCTAGAGGCAGTAGAGGAAGGAAAGGATTTAGGAGTAGTGATAGACAGGACTACAAAATTTTCAAAGCAATGTTTAGAAGCAAGAAATAGGGCAAATAGGATCCTGGGTTTTATAAATAGAAATGTTAGTTATAAAAGTAAGGAAGTGGTGCGTAGCTTATATAATTCCTATGTTAGGCCCCATTTAGAGTATTGCATACAGGCCTGGTCACCCCACTATAGGCAGGATATCAACATGTTAGAAGCAGTTCAGAGAAGAGCAACTAGGATGATACCAGCATTAAAGTGCCTGGAGTATAGAGATAGATTAAAGGAATTAAACATGTTTTCATTTGAGAGGAGATGTATAAGAGGGATATGATAGAGTTATTTAAAATGTTCTCAGATACAAACTACATAGATGTGAGATCTTTCTTTACCTTAGAGGAGGAAATAGGACTAGAAATCATGGCAGGAAGATTAGAAAGCAAGGCTGCAGGTTAGATATAAGAAAATATTTCTTTAGTCATAGGGTGGTAGACTTCTGGAATGTATTGCCAGAGACGGTTGTAAATAGCACTAGTTTGACAATGTTTAAAAACAGATTAGATAAGCACTTAAATTTATTAGATTTATAATTATGTATAGCACTGCATGATAGTTTTTATAAGAAATATACTATAGTTAAACAAGACATGATCCCCATGTATGGGGACCACAAACTGTAGAGGATTTCGCTGCAGGACTTAGCCCTGTTAATGGGCCAAATATTTAGAATTAGTATATAATGTATTGTGTACTTGTAAGTGTATCTTTAAGTACTGAAGACGAGGTCGCTGTGCGGCTGATACAGGATAAACTAGATGGGCCCTGGTGGCCCTTTATTATCCTATTATTTATGTTATGTTATGTTATATGTTAGACATATGATATATTTGTTTGTGATTTGGCAAAGGCAGAATAAACTGGGATTGGGAAATCAGCCATTTTCATCTTTCCACCACAGCATTCTTGACTGTTGTGCTATAGTAAACTCTGTCAAGTATCTGATCTATATGTCAATGTTGGCAATATAAAGATATTCCTTAAATCTCTCATATTAATTATATTCATATATAAACAGTAAACTCTGCTTAAGATGGAACCAAATAAGTCACACACACACACAAACACACACACAAAAAGCAGATGGAAGAAGGAATCGTTAAAGCCATGAAAGAAAAGGAGAAGCTGAAAGATCTAGTAAACAAGGAAGAGGAAAGAGTACAAAACGTGATTAAAGAAGAAGTACAAGTATGGAGAGTCCAAGATAAGAAAGATAAGGCCAATTTTCAGGAGGTGATTCAAGAAAAACTTAAAGAAAAAGAAGAAAATATGACAAGCAAAATGATAGGAGTCCTCAAGACAAAAGAAAATCTAGTTAGAGAAATTGCAGAAAAAAAGAAGAGTGTAGTCGTATTTGGAATAAAAGAAAAAAAAAATAAAATATAGACCAAAAAGAGAAAAAGAAGAAATGAAATCAGTCAAAGACCTACTGAAGAATCTAAACGACGAAGATAGGCAGAACTTTGAAGAGGAAGTAGAAGAAAAAAACAGAATGGGACCATATCAAGAAGGAAAAACGAGACCAATTAAAATACTACTAAAATCACAAGCAGCAACAGAAGAAATATTATATAGAACAACAAAACTTAGAGAAACAGAAGGCTGCAAGGATATCTATATAAAGAAAAATAGAAATGAGGAAGAAAGGAAGAGATACAATGAACTGGCAGTAGCAGTAAGGGAAAAAAATAATGAAATGTCAGAAGAGGAAAAAAAGGCATTTTTTTGGAGAATTCTAGGAGACAGGATAAGGAAGTAGTATATAAACGAGATGAAAGAGAAAAAAGTGGAACAAGTTTAACTAAAAATGATAGAGGCAAGAGACTAAAAATGATGTATACAAACATAGACGGGGTTTTATCAAGTAAATTAGAATTAAGAGATTACATAAAGAAAGAAAATCCAGATATTGTATTTCTGGCTGAAACAAAACTAAATGAGGCAATCAAAATAGACTTGGATAATAGGTATAATGTATGGAGAAGAGACAGAGTGGGTAAAGGAGGAGGAGGAGTCATGATAATGTTAAGGAAGGAGATAGTGATAAACCAAGTGGAATGTGGGGAAGGAAAAGCAGAAGTATTGTATGTTAAGATGCATATTAATAAAAAAGAGTTAACAATCATTGTAACATATGTGCCACCAAAAACAAATTCATGGACCAATCAAGAATATAGACATGATAGATGACACAATAAGAAGTCTAACGAGAATTGTTAAAGAAAGGAAAAAAGTTATATTAGTAGGAGATTTCAACTGTAAAAAAGTGGACTGGGAAAATTATGAAAGTGGTATGGGGGAAAAAGCCTGGGGAGAAAGATTCTTGAACCTAATGATAGACAATATGATGGACCAGAGAGTAAAGGAATGCACAAGATTCAGAGGAAACGACGAGCCGGCGAGATTGAACCTAGTTTTTACAAGGGCTATACAAATGAATGATGATATAAGATATAAGTGCCCATTGGGAAAGAGTGACCATGTAATATTAGAAACAGATATAGAAGAGGGAAAGGAAGATAGAGACGATTCATACAAAGGAGACCGACTAAATTACAGAAAGGCTGATAATGAGAATTTCAGGAACTATTTTAAAAATCTAAACTGGGAGGAGATGGAAAACTCAGAGACGATGCAAGAGAAGTATAACTTATTTTTGGAAATATATAAAACAGGAGTCAGGGAATATGTCCCAAAATATAGACCTAAAGAAGGAAAGAAAGATTGGTTTAATGCAAGGTGTGCTAGGACAAAGGAGAAAAGAGATGGAGCATGGAAAAGGTGGAGGAGAAATAGAAATCCAACAAATAAGGAAAACTTCAAGGCAGCGAGAAATTAATATGTTAAGGTGAGGAAGGAAGAGGAAAAGAACTTTGAAAAGGACATTGTCGAAAAATGTAAGGAGCAACCAAAATTGTTCTATAAATTCATAAATGGAAAAATTAGAAAAAGAGAAACAATAGAAAGGTTAAAAGGAGAGAACGGGATGGTGGAAGACCCAAAAACTATGGCAGAACTATTAAATAATAAATTCCAGGAGGTCTTTACTAAGGAATCTAAATTTGAAAGGCCACAGGGTAATAGAGAGACAGTCTATATGAAAGAGATTAAAGTAACCAAGCTTGAAATAAAAGAATTAATGAAGGAACTGGATGAAGACAAGGCAATGGGACCAGATGAAGTCTCAGGCAGAATACTGAAAAAATGTAGGGAAGAACTAGCAAGTCCTATATACAACATCATAAAATGCTCAATAGAAAATGGAACAGTACCAGTAGAATGCAAAATAGCTGAGGTGGTTCCCATATATAAGAGTGGAAGGAAGGAAGAACCTTTAAATTACAGACCGGTATCACTAACTAGTGTAATATGCAAGATATGTGAAAGAATAGTAAAGAAACAATGGATCGAGTTCCTTGAAGACAACAAATTAATATCAAATAGCCAATTTGGTTTTAGGAAAAGATGGTCTTGTGTAACTAATTCACTGAGTTTCTATTCTAGAATATTTGATAGAGTACAAGAGAAAGAAGGATGGGTTGACTGTATTTATTTGGATTTAAAAAAGGCATTTGACAAAGTGCCACATGCAAGATCACTATGGAAGTTAGAGGAGAAGGGTGGCTTAAAAGAAAACACATTGAGATGGATAGAAAATTATTTGAGGGGGAGAGAAATAAGGACGGTAGTTAAAGATATGAAGTCCAAGTGGAGAGCAGTAGAAAGCGGAGTGCCACAACGGTCAGTATTGGCACCAATACTTTTCCTCATTTATATTAACGACATGCCAGAAGGAGTGAACAGCTACATAAATCTGTTTGCAGATGATACGAAACTGTGCAGAGTTATAAAGCAAAAAGAGGATTGTGAAATACTGCAAGAAGAACTAAATAAGATATGGGAATGGAGTAAGAAGTGGGAAATGGAATTCAATGTGAACAAAAGCCTTGTCATGGAAATGGGAAAGAGTGAAAGACGACCCGTGGGAATCTATAAGATGGGAGATGGAGTAGAACTGCAGAAAGTAAAGAAGGAAAAGGACTTAGGAGTGAAGATGGAAGAAAATAATCAACCAGTAAGCCATATTGATAGAATTTTTAGAGAAACATATAATTTGCTAATAAATATTGGAGTAGCATTTCACCACATGGACAAAGAAATGATGAAGAAATTGATAAGTACTTTAATAAGACCCAGATTGGAATATGCAGGAGTAGTGTGGACCCCTCATAAAAAAAAAAAAAAAAAACACATAAGGAAATTGGAGAGACTACAAAAAATGGCTACAAGAAGGGTTCCAGAATTTGAAGGGATGACATATGAGGAGAGACTAAAGGCTATGGATCTACCAACCCTGGAACAAAGAAGGGAGAGAGGAGACCTGATACAAGTTTTTAAATTGATCAACGGAATGGACCAAGTGGATAATGAGAAACTGATCCTAAGAGAAGAATATGACATTCGAAGCACAAGATCGCATAGTAAAAAGCTGAGAAAAGGAAGATGTCTGAGAGATGTTAAAAAATATAGTTTCCCGCAAAGATGTATTGAGACGTGGAACAGTTTAAATGAAGGAGTAATGTCTGCAACGAATGTGCACACTTTTAAAGTAAGATTGGATAAGTGTAGATGTGGAGACGGGGCCACACAAGCATAAACCCCAGGCCCTGTAAAACTACAACTAGGTAAATACATCATTGTGAAATACTGCAAGAAGACCTAAATAAGATCTGGGAATGGAGTAAGAAGTGGGAAATGGAATTCAATGTGAACAAAAGCCATGTCATGGAAATGGGAAAGAGTGAAAGACGACCAGTGGGAATCTATAAGATGGGAGATGGAGTAGAACTGGAGAAAGTCAAAAAGGAAAAGGACTTCCGGAGTGACGATGGAAGAAAATAATCAACCAGTAAGCCATATTGATAGAATTTTTAGAGAAACATATAATTTGCTAAGGAATATTGGAGTAGCATTTCACTACATGGACAAAGAAATGATGAAGAAATTAATAAGTACTATAATAAGACCCAGATTGGAATATGCAGGAGTAGTGTGGACCCCTCATAAAAAAGAAACACATAAGGAAATTGGAGAGGCTACAAAAAATAGCTACAAGAATGGTTCCAGAATTTGAAGGGATGACATATGAGGAGAGACAGACTAAAGGCTATGGATCTACCAACCCTAGAACAAAGAAGGGAGAGAGGAGACCTGATACAAGTTTTTAAATTGATCAACGGAATGGACCAAGTGGATAATAAGAAACTGATCCTGAGAGAAGAATATGACATCCGAAGCACAAGATCGCATAGGTAAAAGCTGAGAAAAGGAAGATGTCTGAGAGATATTAAAAATATAGTTTCCCGCAGAGATGTATTGAGACGTGGAACAGTTTAAATGAAGAAGTAGTGTCTGCAATGAGTGTGCACACTTTTAAAGTAAGATTGGATAAGTGTAGATATGGAGACGGGGCCACACAAGCATAAAGCCCAGGCGCTGTAAAACTACAACTAGGTAAATACACACACATACTAATTACAAAAAACAGATGGAAGAAGGACTAGGTAAAGCCGAGAAAGAAAAAGAGAAGCTGAAAGATCTAGTAAACAAGGAAGAGGAAAGAGTACAGAACGTTATTAAAAAAGAAGTACAAGCATGGAGAGTCCAAGATAAGAAAGATAAAGCTGATTTTCAGGAGGTGATTCAAGAACAACTTAAAGAAAAACAAGAAAATATGACAAGCAAAATGATAGGAGTCCTCAAGACAAAAGAAAATTTAGTTAGAGAAATTGCAGAAAAAAAGAAGAGTGTAGTCGTATTTGGAATAAAAGAGAAAAAACAAAATATAGACCAAAAAGAAAAAAAGAAGAAATGAAATCAGTCAAAGACATACTGAAGAATCTAAACGACGAAGATACGCAGAACTTGGAAGAGGAAGCAGAAGAAATAAACAGAATGGGACCATATCAAGAAGGAAAAATGAGACCAATGAAAATACTACTAAAATCACAAGCAGCAACAGAAGAAATATTATATAGAACAACAAAACTTAGAGAAACAGAAGGCTGCAAGGATATCTATATAAAGAAAAATAGAAATGAGGAAGAAAGGAAGAGATACAATGAACTGGCAGCAGCAGTAAGGGAAAAGAATAATGAAAGGTCAGAAGAGGAAAAAGGCATTTTTTTGGAGAATTCTAGGAGACAGGATAAGGAAATGGTATATGAATGAGAAGGAAGAGAAAAAAGTGGAACGAGTTTAACTAAAAATGATAAAGGCAAAAGACTAAAAATGATGTATAAGAACAAAGACAGGGTTTTATCAAGTAAACTAAAATTAAGAGATTACATAAAGAAAGAAAATCCAGATATTATATGCCTGACTGAAACAAAACTAAATAAGGCAATCAAAATAGACTTGGATAATAGGTATAATGTATGGAGAAGAGACAGAGTGGGTAAAGGAGGAGGAGGAGTCATGATTATGTTAAGAAGGAGATAGTGATAAACGAAATGGAATGTGGGGAAGGAAAAGCAGAAGTATTGTATATTAAGATGCATATTAATAAAAAAGAGTTAACAATCATTGTAACATATGTGCCACCAAAAACAAATTCATGAACCAATCAAGAATATAAAGACATGATAGATGACACAATAAGGAGTCTAACAAGAATCGTTAAAGAAAGGAGAAAAGTGATATTAGTAGATTTCAACTGTAAAGAAGTGGACTGGGAAAATTATGAAAGTGGTATGGGGAAGAAGCCTGGGAGAAAGATTCTTGAACCTAATGATAGACAATATGATGGACCAGAGAGTAAAGGAATGCACAAGATTCAGAGGAAATGACGAGCCAGCGAGATTGGACCTAGTTTTTACAAGGGGTATACAAATGAATGATGATATAAGATATAAGTGCCCATTGAGAAAGAGTGACCATGCAATATTAGAAATAGATATAGAAGAGAGAAAGGAAGATAGAGACGATTCATACAAAGGAGACCGACTAAATTACAGAAAGGCTGATAATGAAAATCTCAAGAACTATTTTAAAAACATAGACTGGGAGGAGATGGAAAACTCAGAGACAATGCAAGACATATATAACTTATTTTTGGAAATATACAAAACAGGAGTCAGGGAATATGTCCCAAAATATAGACCTAAAGAAGAAGGAAAGAAAGATTGGTTTAATGCAAGGTATGCCAATGCAAAGGAGAAAAGAGATGGAGCATGGAAAAGGTGGAGGAGAAATAGGAATCCAGCAAATAAGGAAAACTTGAAAGCAGCGAAAAATGAATGTGTTAAGGTGAGGAAGGAAGAGGAAAAGAACTTTGAAAAAGACACTGTCGAAAAACGTAAGGAGCAACCAAAATTGTTCTATAGATTCATAAATGGAAAAATTAGGCAAAAAGAAAAAATAGAAAGGTTAAAAGGAGAAAATGGGATGGTGGAAGACCCAAAAAGTATGACAGAACTATTAAATAAAAAATTCCAGGAGGTCTTTACTAAGGAATCCAAATTTGAGAGTCCACAGAGTAATAGAGAGACAATCTATATGAAAGAGATTAAAGTAACCAAGCTTGAAATAAAAGAGTTAATGAAGGAACTGGATGAAGAGAAGACAATGGGACCAGATGAAGTCTCAGGCAGAATACTGAAATAATGTAGGGAAGAACTAGCAAGTCCTATATACAACATCATAAAATGCTCAATAGAAAATGGAACAGTACCAGTAGAATGAAAAAGAGCTGAGGTGGTTCCCATATATATGTGCGGAAGGAAGAAAGACCCTTTAAATTACAGTCCATTATCACTAACTAGTGTAATATGCAAGAGGTGTGAAAGAATAATAAAAAAACAATGGATCAAATTCCTTGAAGACAACAAATTAATATCAAATAGCCAATTTGGTTTTAGAAAAAGACGGTCTTGTGTAACTAATTTATTGAGTTTCTATTCTAGAATAGTTGATAGAGTACAAGAGAAAGAGGGATGGGTTGACTGTATTTATTTGGATATAAAAAAGGCGTTTGACAAAGTGCCACATGCAAGATTACTGTGGAAGTTAGAGGAGAAGGGTGGCTTAAAAGGAAGCACATTGAGATGGATAGAAAATTATTTGAAGGGGAGAGAAATAAGGACGGTAGTTAAAGATATGAAGTCCAAGTGGAGAGCAGTAGAAAGCGGAGTGCCACAGGGGTCAGTATTGGCACCACTACTTTTCCTCATTTATATTAACGACATGCCAGAAGGAATGAACAGCTACATAAATCTGTTTGCGGACGATACAAAACTGTGCAGAGTTATAAAGCAAAAGGAGGATTGTGAAATACTGCAAGAAGACCTAAATAAGTTCTGGGAATGGAGTAAGAAGTCGGTAATGGAATTCAATGTGAACAAAAGCCATGTCATGGAAATGGGAAAGAGTGAAAGACGACCTGTGGGAATCTATAAGATGGAGATGGAGTAGAACTGGAGAGTCAAACAGGAAAAGGACTTAGGAGTGACGATGGAAGAAAACAATCAACCAGTAAGCCATATTGATAGAATTTTTAGAGAACAATATAATTTGCTAAGGAATATTAGAGTAGCATTTCACTACATGGACAAAGAAATGATGAAGAAGTTGATAAGTACTATAATAAGACCCAGATTGGAATATGCAGTAGTGTGGACCCCTCATAAAAAGAAACACATAAGGAAATTGGAGAGGCTACAAAAAATAGCTACAAGAATGGTTCCAGAATTTGAAGGGATGACATATGAGGAGAGACTATAAAGGCTATGGATCTACCAACCCTGGAACAATGAAGGGAGAGAGGAGACCTGATACAAGTTTATAAATTGATCAACGGAATGGACCAAGTGGATAATGAGAAACTGATCCTGAGAGAAGAATATGACATCCGAAGCACAAGATTGCAGATTGCATAGTAAAAAGCTGAGAAAAGGAAGATGTCTGAGAGATATTACAAAATATAGTTTCCCGCTGAGATGTATTGAGACGTGGAACCGTTTGGATGAAGAAGTAGTGTCTGCAAAGAGTGTGCATACTTTTAAAGTAAGATTGGATAAGTGTTGATATGTAGACGGGGCCACACGAGTATAAAGCTCAGGCCCTGTAAAACTACAACTAGGTAAATACAACTAGGTAAATACACACACATACAAGCTGAGGAAGGAAAGATGTGTAAGAGATACTAAAAAGTATAGTTTCCAGCAAAGATGTGTTGAGACGTGGAACAGTTTGAATGAAGTAGTAGTATCTGCAACGAGTGTGCATAGCTTTAAAGAAAGATTGGATAAGTGTAGATATGGAGACGGGGCCACACGAGCATAAAGCCCATGCCCTGTAAAACTACAACTAGGTAAATACACACACACACATTTGATAAAGTGCCAAATGCAAGGTTACTGTGGAAATTAGAGAAGGGTGGCTTAAAAGGAAGCATATTGAGATGAATGGAAAATTATTTAAGGGGGAGAGAAATAAGGACAGTAGTCAAAGATATGAAGTCCACGTGGAGAGCAGTAGAAAGCGGAGTGCCGCAGGGGTCAGTATTGGTGCCAATACTTTTTCTCATATATATAAAAGACATGCCAGAACGAGTGAACAGCTACATAAATCTGTTTGCGGACAATGCGAAGCTGTGCAGAGTTATAAAGCAAAAAGAGGATTGTGAAATACTGCAGGAAGACCTAAATAAGATCTGGGAATGAAGTAAAAAATGGGAGATGGAATTCAATGTGGACAAAAGCCATGTCATGGAAATGGGAGAGTGAAAGACAACCAGTGGGAATCTATAAGATGGGAGATGGAGTAGAACTGGAGAAAGTAAAAAAGGAAAAGGATTTGGGAGTGACGGTGGAAGAAAATAATCAACTGGTAAGCCATATTGATAGAATTTTCAGAGATATAATTTGCTAAGGAATATTGGAATAGCATTTCACTACATGGACAAAGAAATGATGAAAAAATTGATAAGTACTATAATAAGAACAAGATTGAAATATGCAGGAGTAGTGTGGACCCCCATAAAAAGAAACACATAAGGAAGCTACAAAAAATGGCTACAAGAATGGTTCCAGAATTTGAAGGGATGACATATGAAGAGAGACTAAAGCCTATGGATCTACCAACCCTGGAACAGAAAAGAGAGAGAGGGGATCTGATACAAGTTTATAAATTGATTAACGGAATGGATCAAGTGGATAATGAAAAATTGATCCTGAGAGAAGAATATGACATTCGAAGCACAAGATTGCATGGTAAAAACCTGAGGAAGGGAAGATGTCTAAGAGATGTTAAAAAATATAGTTTCCTATAAAGATGTGTTGAGATGAGGAACAGTTTGAGTGAAGATGTGGTATCAGGAACGAGTGTGCATAGCTTTAAAGAAAAATTGTATAAGTGCAGATATGGAGACGGGGCCACACATGCGTAAAGCCCAGGCTCTGTAAAACTACAACTAGGTAAATACACACACACACAGAGTTATAAAGCAAAAAGAGGATTGTGAAATACTGCAAGAAGACCTAAATAAGATATGGGAATGGAGCAAAAAGTGGGAAATGGAATTCAATGTGAACAAAAGCCATGTCATGGAAATGGGAAAGAGTGAAAGACGACCCATGGGAATCTATAAGATGGGAGATGGAGTAGAACTGGAGAAAGTAAAAAAGGAAAAGGACTTAGGAGTGACGATGGAAGAAAACAATCAACCAGTAAGCCATATTGATAGAATTTTTAGAGAAATATATAATTTGCTAAGGAATATTGGAGTAGCATTTCACCACATGGACAAAGAAATGATGAAGAAATTGATAAGTACGTGTACTTTAATAAGACCCAGATTGGAATATGCAGGAGTAGTGTGGACCCCTTATAAAAAGAAACACATAAGGAAATTGGAGAGACTACAAAAAATGGCTACAAGAATGGTTCCAGAATTTGAAGGGATGACATATGAGGAGAGACTAAAGGCTATGGATCTACCAACCCTGGAACAAAGAAGGGAGAGAGGAGACCTGATACAAGTTTTTAAATTGATCAACGGAATGGACCAAGTGGATAATGAGAAACTGATCCTGAGAGAAGAATATGACATTCGAAGCACAAGATTGCATAGTAAAACGCTGAAAAAAGGAAGATGTCTGAGAGATGTTAAAAAATATAGTTTCCCGCAAAGATGTATTGAGACGTGGAACAGTTTAAATGAAAAAGTAGTGTCTGCAACGAGTGTGCATACTTTTAAAGTAAGATTGGATAAGTGTAGATATGGAGACGGGGCCACACGAGCATAAAGCTCAGGCCCTGTAAAACTACAACTAGGTAAATACACACATACACACACACCGCGTGGTGTAGTGGTTAGCACGCTTGCCACAATCGCGAAGGCCTGGATTTGAGTGCTGAGGAGCGGTGAGGCAAATGGGCAAGTCTTTTACTGTGTAGCCCCCGATTCACCTAGCAGTAAATAGGTACAGGATGTAACTCAAGGGGTTGTGGTCACACTTTCCCGGTGTGTGGAATGTGCTGTGGTCTCAGTTCTACCCGAAGATCGGTCCATGAGCTCTGACATCGCTCCGTAATGGGTAGACTGGTTGGGTGACCAGTAGGCGACTGTGGTGAATTACACAATGAAGAACAAGGAAACAATAGAAAAAATAATTAAAGTTGAGAAGACATACCAAGCAGAGGGAAATGTGTGAAAAAATAAAAGAAAGCTTCAAAACTAAGTTCACTGTAGAAGATGATTTTACAGAACCAAATAGGGCACTGCATTCCCAAGGATTACAGGAAATCACAGTGCACAAAGAGGATATTGGAAGATTATTACATAATTTGGATGTCAGAAAAGCAATGGGGCCGGATGGTGTATTAGGCTGGGTGCTAAAAGAATGTAAAGAGCAACTGTTGGAACCAATTTGGGAAATAATTACGAGTTCACTAAATTAAGGGAAAGTTCCACTAGAATGGAAGAAAGCCAACATAATACAGTGGCCCCTCTACATACAAGATTAATTCGTTCCCAGATCGAGCTCGTATCTAGAATTTCTCGTATCGAACGAATTTTCCCCATTAGAAATAACAGAAAACCAATTCATCCATTCCTGGCCTCCCAAAATCATCCAAGTTAACCCTAAATAATTATAAAACACATCTTCCAATTACTAAAAACATATTCAAATAGTAATTGAACATAATAATACAGTAATAAGATAAATAAGATGATATTAACAAAATAAAATGCGAGTTTATTATGAGCACTTACCATGGAGGAAGTCGGCGGTGTCTAAAGAAGGTGTATGTGTGGTGGTGGAGTGAGGGAGTGCAAGAGACTGTTGATGATACGTAAGCACTTACACATAAAATTAAAGTTAATTTTAAATGAACGATGATAACCGATTGTACTGCTTTACAGGATCACTCACACGAACACCACGCTCAAGTTTGTCTATTATCTCCTGCTTTATTTCCATTGACATCATCCTCTTTTTTTTCTCAGAGGACACCTTTTCATTTCCTTTTTTAGAACTCATGGTTAGGGTCACAAAAAAAAGTAACAAAAAGGAGATAAAGTAAGTCCTTGTTATATGGTAGTTCTTTATCCGGTAAATTCACAGTTACGGTATTTAGAAATTACTACCCTCGATTCAATACATGGTAAGAAAAATTCACAGATACGGTGTCCGCTCATGTCATCCACGAGGGCTCAGTGCAGGGGGAGCAGGGATGATGAGGTCATCCATGCCACACCTCCACGCCACTCACAGTACTGACTTTAACTTGACCACCCTTGGAGCCTGTTATCTCTTCCCCTCCCCCACCAACTTTTTTTTTTTCTTAACTGCATTACATATTACATGCATTACTAATTAGATGAATAAATGAAATATTAAAGAAAGGGTCTATTGTAAGCACAAATATATTCATAATAATTATGGTAAACAATAGTCATAATACAAAGAAAAATTAAGTTCACACCATTCATAATGTTAGCATAAATATTCAATATTTGTTATTGAATATAATCCACTTAATCATAACATAAACAACAAAGGAAAATAGGTAATATAGTCCTAATGAAAAAATAAAACTACATATCATTCATGTGGTCAGTTTCATTAGCTTTCTGTTTTGACCTTTGCATGACTTATGTTTTTTTCTTATTTGTCTTAATGTTATTATTTAGATTCCTAATTCTAAAGTACACAGATATTTTGGCAAAAAATTATATGACATCATCAGTGAAAATGAGTTGGGGCTGAAACTGAAGTAGGTTTATACCTAAATAACACCGGTAATGCTTTCGCTTCACAGGTAAGCTATATAGTACTATAAGCAGTACAAAGGCATACAATAATCATTTAGAAAATTCATCAATTTAACCTACCTTGAGGTAAATTAAGGGATGGAACTGTGGCATCTGTCAGTAGCCTATGACTCTTGGGTGTCTCAGTGCCTAAGAGGCGATGCTTTAAATCATCCTCGTAGTCAGACCTTGTAAAATGCATGGAACATATCACTGCATTGTCTACATTGAACACATCACCTCAGGAACAAGCTTGAATCCACTGCTGTCTGCGATTTTTTTTCCATGGGAAACTTGAAATACTTAATGCCTAAACCTGCTGTTTTTCTTTACATGTTATTGTATCCAAACACTGAGCAATTGTTCGGCATGTTTAGTTGTGGAGAGTTTGATGAACACTCCAGCTAGCCCAGTGTCCACAAACGATATGTAAACAACAGGAAACCTCAGGCGTCAGGCCAAAGTGACTGAATGTCCCACCAAAAAGTCAGCTGTCAGTGAGCACTGAGCTGGGGTGGCACGGGAAGTGTGACGTGGATGATGTCACAACAACAATCAGTCTCTTCACGCATTTCCCATTGAACACAAGTGAAATCCTTACGTGTGTTTTTTGTGGATATTATCACAACGCACAGTGACACACCCATAATGGCCCCAAAACTTTACATTTTTTTTTTCTATATATATGACTATTTTCATGTATTTTCATTTCTGTAAGGGTGACTTTTGATGTGCTGGAATGCATTCCCTATTATTACATGTTATAATGGGTTCAGTATAAGGTAATTTCGATTTGCAGTAAGGTTTTCAAGAACGCATATGTACCATATAATGAGGACTTACTGTATATTCATACTAATTATGGCAAAGAATTAAAGCCTACTACCAGCGGCAAACCATGCAGCAACTGATAAAGGGCACAGATGGGCCTGGCAAGCCCACTATTAAAGAATGGTGAAAGTCATATAACATCAAGCACGCCTTAGATAACAACAAGACATCTTGGGACGAAGTGAAGTCGTCTACCATGAACTTGGCATGGAATAAAGTATGGCCAGAATGTGCACATGGCTTCCCAGGCTTCACTGAAGACATCATTGTGATCAGAAATGACATAGTAAATCTTTGGCATAGGACTGGCTTCGATGAAGTTGATGATGATGATGTTCAAGATCTTTTGGAAAGCCATGCTGAACCCCTCTCAAGTGATGAACGTATAGAGCTAGACAAGGTATCACAAGAGGCAGAAAAAGAGGGAGACAAGGAAGAACTACTTGGACATCAGAACTCTTAGAGAATGTCTTGGTGGTATCAAAAAAGCTCTGGAAACCCTGAAGGAACGTGACCCAAATCCTGCCAGAAGTAGTAAAGTGTCTCATGACGTAGAGAAAAGTGTCAAGATTTATCAAGAAATCTATGATGAAAAAACAGGAAAAAAAAACAAACAGTCCTCCAACTACTTGTTCTTCAAGTCAGTCAGACATGCCGTCCCTGTCACACCTGCCGACCCTACTACAGCTGGCCCTTCCACATCCGCTGTGGCCGGTTCTACAGTTGGCCCTTCTCCATGTCCTCTTTCTTCAAACCAATGAAATGTGCCGACCCTGCTACTGTTGGCCCTTCCACATATGCTTCTGACAGTGCAGACGACGACATCTTATCCCCATCTGCCCACTCAGCCGAATATGAGTAGGGGCTGAAATCCCTACTGTCCCTTAGCCTCGGTAGGGATATCATCTGATAGAATACATGGCAAGTGAAAGGTAAATAAAAACATTTTCTGTTTATTTCTTTTGTGCAGTACTTTACATTTTTTTTTTTCATGACTACACTCAACCCTCGATTTGCCGGACCTCCATTTGCCGGATTTCGGATTTGCCGGACAAGAGTCTGTGGGGAAAAAAAAAAAAAAAAAAAAAAAAAAGTCCGGGACAAGTCAATTTCAAACTACCGCGCCAGACAAAGTTCGCAAATCGGGCACTATAGATGGCAGCGCGGGCGGACATACACGTCTAGTACTGGACTGTAAACAAGTCTGCCGCGTCACACGAGTGTTGTGCTACCATCAATATATCTACAGTAAGGTAAATGCTAATAAAAAAAACAGTACAGATGTGTGTCGGCGGCATTGGCATGTGTTACGGCCCCACGTGGTGAGATGATGATGATGATGATGATGATGGTCGTCGGAGGTTTTGCCTTTGCCTCGGCACCTCCTGTTACTTCTATTCTTCCTGATCCTGCCTTTCTTTTATTTTTCTTTCTCTTGTCTTCCACATCTGGTGCAAAGTCTCTTTCTTCTCCTCAGTTTTGTTTTTCTGAACAAAAAACGTCTGATTTATTTTCCAACTTCCTGGTACAGCTGGTGCAGGTGCCGAAATGCCGTTAAAGACAACACTATGTTCCCACCGGAAATTTTGCCGTTAAACACGGATTCCGTAAATCGCGTGCCGTTAAAGCGGGGTTCAACCTGTATAGGGTAAAGTCCGGCAAGGGGGTAGACCCCCGGACATTTTCCATTGCCGGACATTTGCCATTCCCGGACAAGCCTTCCCCCCTTTTAGTCCGGCAAATCGAGGGTTGAGTGTATTTTCATGTATTTTAATTTTTGTAGGGGTGACTTTTGACGTGCTGGAACGCATTCCCTATTGTTACATGTTACAATGGGTTCGGTATCCGGTAATTTCAATTTGCAGTAAGGTTTTCAGGAACGCATATGTACCGTATAATGAGGACTTACCGTAAATGTGATAAAAACAACACAACACAAGAGCATGGGATCAGGTCTGTATGGTGGGAAACACATGTGCTGGCTCATGCTGGGTGAGTTCCACCACCCAGCCACCTAGCGGGAGCATCTGAAAGTTCTCATAACTTGGATATTCTCTCGCATGTCGGTCAAGATTTTTGCTCGAAAGACATCTTATGTCTCAAATTTCTCGTAGATAGAGTAGCCCTAATGAGAGGGGCCACTGTACAAATATTTAAAGGAGGAAAGGCAACTGAGCCATTCATTTACAGACTGGTGTCACTTACAAGTGTTATGGAGAAGTTAAAAGAAATAATTATCAAAGAAAAATTGGTTAAACATCTGGAAGAACAAGTCATATCGAACAGACAATTTGGGTTCAGGACAGGATGGTCAGGTGTGCCAAACGTATTAAGCTTCTACTCGAGAGTAATAGAGGGACTGGAAAGCAAAGATGGATGGGTGGACACCGTATACCTGGACATAAAAAAAGGCTTTTGATAAGTCCCTCATGGAAGACTACTTTGGAAACTAGAGAACATAGTAGGACTGCGAGGAATTTTGTTAGAATTGACAAGGGATTATTTGAAGGACAGTGAGATGAGAACTGTGATCAGAGATACATATTCTTTTCAAGGTAAAGTAACAAGTGGAGTGCCACACGGGTCAGTGTTAGCCCACATTATGTTTCAGATTTATGTAAATGACATTCACAATGAGGTAAACAATTATATTAATTCATTTGTTGATGATGCAAAGTTGCTAAGAGTTACTGTTTGCTGTTACAGGAAGATATAAACAAAATCTATGAGTGGAGTAAGTAGGAAGTTGGAGTTCAATGCCAAGAAATGTCACGTAATGGAACTAGGAAAGAGCAAGAGAAGACTGGTATGGAACTATCTGATGGGAGAAGAACAAATAATGAAGACTAAAGAGGAAAAAGATCTGGGAGTGACTATACAGGAAAATGTGAATCCCGAAAAACACATAAGCAAGATATTTGGATTATCATATAAAATGTTGACTAATATAAGAGTGGCATTTCAATTCATGGACAAATATATAATGAAAAAAATTGTCACAAGCACGATAAGTCCAAAGCAGGAATATGCAACTGTGGTGTGGTCTCTGAGCTCTAAAAAAGATACAAGAAGATTAGAATGGATACAGAAGGTTGCTACAAAGATGGTGCCAGAACTAAAGGACCTAACATATGAAGAACGGCTGAAGAAAATGGAACTGCCAGCCTTACAAGATAGAAGAGAATGAGGAGACAATTGACTATGGTAAATACACTGGATCAGTAGATGGAAGAGTCAACAAGGTACAGGGGAGGAAGAAAAACCATTGCTGCTTGACCTAGTATTCACAAAGAAAGCCGAGCTTCCTCCCAGCATACAATACCTTAGTCCAATGGGAAGAAGTGATCATGTAACATTAGAGATACAAATGCAAGAGGAGGATGGGACAGAGATGACTACAAAAAAGAGGGATTAAATTATGCAAAAGCAGATTTTGAAAAAAAATTAGGAAAAATTGAAGGTAAGAGCATTATGAATGGAAGGACAATATGAAATATGAAATATAACAAAGGAGTGAAAACATATGTACTATCAATAAAGCAAAGTATACACACTTGGTAGAATGCCAGATGTACATAAGCTAAAAAGACAAAAGATAAAGCTTGGAAGAAACTCAAAAAGCAGAGAAATGACAATAACAGACATCAGTATAAGAATGTGAGAAATTAATATACTAACATAACAAGAGAGGAAGAAAAAATCTTTGAGAAACATGTGGTGTGAAAAAGCAAAGATGAATCCAAGCTTTTCTACAAATTTATAAATGATAAGATGAAGAAAAAGGAAACCATAGAAAGAATAATTAAAGGAGGGAAGACATACCAAACAGCAAAGGAAATTAGTGAAATAATGAAAGAAATTTTCAAAACTGTGTTCACTGAAGAAGAAGAATTTACAGAACCAAATAGGACATTGCATTTCTGAGGATTGCAGATCATAGTGCACAAAGAAGATATTGGAAGACTACTAGATAATTTGGATGTCAGAAAAGCAATGGGGCTGGATGGTGTATCAGGCTCGGCACTAAAGGAATGCAAAGAGCAGCTGTTAGATCCAATTTGGGATATGGTCACAAGTTCATTAAAAGATGGGAGAGTACCACTAGAATGGAAAAGAGCCAATATAATCCCAATATATAAGGGAGGAAAGTCAACTGAGCCATTAAATTACAGACTGGTGTCACTTACAAGTGTTGTGGGGAAGATATGTGAAATTGGTGTCAAAGAAAAATGGGTTAAATATATGGAAGAAGAACAAGTTATATTGAACAGACAATTTGGGTTCAGGGCAGGAAGGTCATGAGTGTTGAACTTATTAAGTTTCTACTCAAGAGTAATAGAAGGACCAGAGAGCAGAGATGAATGGGTGGACACAGTATACCTGGACATAAAAAGGGCTTTTGATAGAGTCCCTCATAGCAGACTACTTTGGAAGTTAGGAGTGAGAGAAACTTTGTTAGATTTGATAAGTGTTTACTTGAAGGATAGAGAGATGAGAAGTGTGATCAGAGATTCATACTCATCTTGGAGTAATGTAACAAGTGGAGTGCCACAAGGGTCAGTGTTAGCCTCCATTATGTTCCAGGTATATGTAATTGGCATAGAAAATGGGGTAACCAAGTTATATTAATTTGTTTGCTGATGATGCAAAATTGCTAAGAATAATCAAAACCCAAGAGGATTGTTTGCTGCTGCAGGAAGATATAAACAAAATTTACAAGTGGAGTAAGAAGTGGAAGTTAGAGTCAATACCAAGAAATGTCACATAATGGAATTAGGAAAGAGCTAGAGAAGACTATCTGATGGAAGAGTAACAAATAATGAAAACTAGAGGAAAAAGATCTGGGAGTGATTATACAGGAAAATCTGAGCCTCGAAAAATACATAAGTAACATAATTGGAATAGCATATAAAATGTTGGCTAATATTAGAGTGGCATTTCAATACATGGACAGAGATATGATGAAAAAATTATTATGAGCATGATAAGTCCAAAGTTGGAATATGCAGCAGTGGTGTGGTTGAAAAAAGATATAAGAAGATTAGGATGGATCCAGAAGATAGCTACAAAGATGGTGTTGGAACTAAAGGATCTAACATATGATGAAAGATTGAAGGAAATGGGACTGTCAACCTTACATGATAGGAGAGAACAAAGAGACCTAATAACAATATATAAAACAGTAAATGGCATTGAAAAGATAGACATGGAAGACCTGGTGCTGGTGACAGAAGAAGCTAGATGGACAAGAGGACATGTAAAAAAGATTAGGATGAGGCAGTGTGTGAAGTATATTGGAAAATACAGTTTTCCACATAGAATGGTGGAAAAGTGGAATGTATTGAGTGATGAAGTTGTTACAGAACATAATGTGCACAACTTTAGAGAAAAATTAGATAAATGGAGACATGGAGAGAGGACACTATGAGCCCCACTCAAACCCTGTATAATGCAACTAATTAAATACATACACACACACACACACAATGAACTATATATAACAAACAATAATGTGCTACTGCTTACCTGAATAACACTGGCACCTTGCAGTGCATCCTCCCTGACAGTGGCAGTGTATCTGGGTAGTGTAAATACTGGTGCATTGTCATTGATATCAGTAATGGTAAGGTTGACCAGAGCTGTGGCAGACAAGGGTGGTGTACCTCCATCTGTGGCTACTATTGTTGCCACCACCTGTTGTACTCGTTCAAAATCCACCTCACCCCCAATACTGATCACACCTGTAATAAACAGTTTTGAGAAAGTTCTGCAAATTAATAAATAGTATATTACTATCCATAGAGCATTTCTGTCAAGCAAATTATCCTCTTACAGGTTGATTATATAAATAAGTTTGAAAAAAAATAGCAAGTACAAGCATTGTAGGAATCCAATACCGGTCTTGGGATGGATGTGGAGGTACTTCTCCTGAGTAGTGTGTTGGAGAGAATAAGAGATCTCTGCATTGATGCCGATGTCTCTAGAAGTGGCCATTACCCGCAAGATTTCTGTACCTAAAGGTGTGTTCTCCTCTACAGCAATTTCATGTAATTTCCTCACAAACTCCGGTGCATTATCATTTACATCTGTGGAAGAAGAAAGATCACAGGTCACACACCAGCTATTCCATTCCTTAGTTGTATCTGTCACTTAGATTAGATATTAGAATTGTGGGCATGTACATGCACACAAACTATAAGACCACATTTGGAATATGCTGCAGTGTTACGGTCTCCATGTATTAGGAAGAAGAGGGAAAACTGGAATGAAATCAGAGCTGTAACAAAAAAATATTCCAACTCTATACAAAATGCCATACAAAGATAGATTGAAGAAACAGAATTTCCTAACTTAGGAAGAAGGAAGAGAGGCAGGAGATCTGATTATTGTGTATGATATCATGTCAGCAATTGAGAAATTAGACTGCTGGAATCCAGTGCTGATAGATTACAAAAGTGCAAGAGGATAAGACCTGAAGGTGAAGAAAACGCAAGGCCACGTAAACCGATGATTCTACCTCATTCAACACGTGATATTTTGGTAACCATAGCATCTAGAGACTTCTGGTTTTTTGCATTGCAAAGAGAAAGAGTTGTTTGTGGGCAGAACACCATTTGTACTTACTCGTTTATTGAATTTCCAAGTGTAATCAGTATGTGAATACAGGCTATTTTGTGTGTTTCTCGCCAAGCCTGCCGAGTTAGCGCGAGCGAAATGCATGTTAAATATGCATTTGTACTTACCGACACTGTGACAGAACTTTGTATATATAGTAGGAAGGAGGAATTGGCGAATTACCCATGCTTTACTATTGGCAAGCCACATGAACTGTAGTTTCTCTTCTTTTTTTTTTCTTATTTTCTATTTATACCATGTGGCTTTTCACGGGAATTTATGGGCTAAAGGGGTACTTTTTTGGGGTACCTCCTATCTCAAAGCCCACCTGCTAGGAAACCGTTGCCCGGAGTGAGGAAGCCCAACCTACACTCAGACCGTGGACAGGATTCGAACCCGTGCGCTTGGAGACCTCACGGACCCCAAAGCACGCATGGTTCCACTGTACATAACACCTTATGAGCTTTAAAGACCCTGGGGTTCTCAGAATGATACACCAACAATGGTTTGACTTTATAGTTACTACTAGTTTTAGTGCACAGGGCCAAATCACAGATACGCACACCACATTCATATTTAGCAATTATCTTGTGTTTCATATCCATTACGAGACTCTTCTTAAGTTTCTTCTTTTCAGCCTCCTTATTTTTACTTTTGGGAACCATGATCACGAGGTCTTGAGTTCACAAAACTTAAGAAAAAATACACACTGCCGAAGAGCACAGACACATACATGCATAAAGGATGAACAATGATACACAATGCAAATTGAATGTTCGGGTGGATGCGGGTAGCCGAGCGATCACTGCGCCACCTGCTGATGGCTATTCGTATCTTAGAAATATCTTCGTATTTCAAGGCGTAAAGTATATTAAATTTTTCGTCGTATATAAAAAAAAATTGTATGTTGGGGTATTTGTATCTCGAGGTATTACTGTACAGATGCAAGGAGGGAATTCCAGAGTTTACCCGTGAAAGGTAAGAATGATTGAGAGTACTGGTTAAAGTCTTGCATTAGAGAGTTGGACAGAATAGGGATGAGAAGAAGAAAGCCTTGTGCAGCAAGACCACAGGAGAAGGGAAGGCATGCAGTTAGCAAGATCAGAAGAACAGTTCGCATGAAAATAGTGATAAAAGATAGAAAGAGATGCAACATTTCGGCAGTGAGAAAGAGGCTGAAGACAGTTAGTCAGAGGAGGGGAGTTTATGAGATGAAAAGCTTTTCATTCCACCCTATCTAATAAAACTGTGTGACTGGAACCCCCCTAAACATGCGAAGAGTACTCCATACAGGGGTGGATAAGGCTCCTATATAGAGTAAGCAATTGGAGGGGTAAGAAAAACTGGCGGAGATGCCTAAGAACGCCTAACTTCATAGAAGCTGTATAAGCAAGAGATGAGATGTGAAGTTTCCAGTTAAAATTTTGAGTAACGGACAGACTGAGGATATTCAGTGTGGAAGAGGGAGACAGTTGAGTGTCACTGAAGAAGAGGGAATAGTTGTCTGGAAGGTTGTGTCGAGTTGATAGACGGAGGAATTTAGTTTTTGAGGTATTGAAAACTAGTAGATTTTTTTTGCCCCAATCAAAATTCTTAGAAAGATTGGAAGTCAGGCATTCTGTGGCATTCCTGCGTGATCTGTTGTCTTCCTGAAAGGTTGGTCGTCTCTGAAAGGACGTGGAAAGATGTAGGGTGGTATCATTGGCGTAGAAGTGGATAGGGCAAGAAGTTTGGTTAAGAAGGTCATTAATGAATAATAGAAAGAGAGTGGGTGACAGAACAGAACCCTGAGGAACACCACTATTAATAGATTTAGAAAAACGGTGGTCATCTACCACAGCAGCAATAGAACGGTTAGAAAGGAAACTTGAGATAAAGTTGCAGGGAGAAGGATAGAAGCTGTAAGAGGGCAATTTTGAAATCAAAGCTTTATGCCAGACTCTATCAAAATATTTTGATTTGTCTAATGCTACAGCAAAAGTTTCACTGAAATCTCTAAAAGAGGATGACCAAGACTCAATTAGGAAAGCCAGGAGATCACCAGTAGAGCAACCTTGACGGAAGCCATACTGGCGATCAGATAGAGGATTGTGAAGTGACAGATGTTTGAGAATCTTCCTATTCAGAATAGATTCAATAACTTTAGACAAGCAAGAGATTAAAGCTATAGGACGGTAGTTTGAGGGATTAGAACGGTCACCCTTCTTAGGAACAGGCTGAATGTAGGCAAACTTCCAGCAGGAAGGAAAGGTAGAAGTTAATGGACAAAGTTGGAAGAGTTTGGCCAGGCAAGGTGCAAGCACAGAAGTAAAGTTTTTGAGAACAAGAGGAGGGACCCCATCAGGTCCATAAGCCTTCTGAGGGTTTAGGCCAGCGAGGGCATGGAAAACATCATTACGAAGAATTTTAATTGTAGACATGAAATTGTCAGAGGGATGAGGAGTGGGAGGGACAAGCCCAAAATTATCCAAGGTGGAGTTGTGAGCAGAGGTTTGAGAGAAGAGTTCAGCTTTAGAGACAGAAGAGATGGAAGTGGTGTCATCAGGATGAAATAAAGGAGGAAGATGAAGAAGTGAAGTTATTTGAGATGTTTTTGGCTAGATGCCAGAAGTCTCGAGCGGAGTTTGAGTTTGAAAGATTTTGACATTTTCTATTTATGAAGGAGTCTTTGGCAAGTTGAAGAACAGACTTGGCATGATTCTGGGCAGAGATATCAAGTGGGTAAGATTCAGGAGATGGAAGACTACAGTACCTTTTGTGGGCAGGTTAACCTCTCTATCATGTATAGCACGAGAACAGGCTGAGTTAAGCCAAGGTTTAGAAGGTTTAGGTTGAGAAAAAGAATGAGGAATGTATGCCTCCATGCCAGACACTATCACCTCTGTTATGTGTTCAGCACAAAGAGATGGGTCTCTGACACGGAAGCAATAATCATTCCAGGGAAAATCAGCATAATACCTCCTCAGGTCTCCCCAGCTGGCAGAGGCAAAATGCCAGAGGCACCTTTGCTTTGGGGGATCCTGTGGAGGGATTGGAGAAATAGGACAAGACACAGAAATGAGATTATGATTGGAGGAGCCCAACGGAGATGAAAGGGTGACAGCATAAGCAGAAGGATTAGAGGTGCAGAAGAGATCAAGAATGTTGGGCATATCTCCAAGACAATCAGGAATATGAGTACGGTGTTGCACCAGTTGCTCAGGTCATGGAGGATAGCAAAGTTGAACATAGTTCACCATGATGGTCAGTGAAGGGAGATGAAAACTAAAGCTGGTGGTGAACATTGAAATCTCCAAGAATGGAAATCTCTGCGAAAGGGAAGAGGGAAAGAATGTGCTCCACTTTGAAAGTTAAATAGTCAAAGAATTTATTATAGTCAGAGGAATTAGGGGAGAGATAGACAGCACAGATTAATTTAGTTTGAGAGTGACTGTTGAGTCGAAGCCAGATGGTGGAAAACTTGGAAGATTCAAGAGCGTGGGCACGAGAGCAAGTTAAATCGTTGCGTATATAGATGCAACATCCAGCTTTGGAAAACAAAAAACTAAAAGAGGATATCCATGTTAGCTTTAAAAAGGGAGATATAATAGCTGGAGAAGAGACAGGAAGAGAAAAGGGGGAGGAGGAGTGCTAATAATGGTTCGTGATAATATATGTGTGGAAGAAGTGTAATATGGTGATGGTATGGTGGAAGTAATGGGAGTAATAATAAAAACGGAACTGAAAAAAAGGAAAATCATAGTTATGTAAGCTCCACCTAAGACAAATACATGAGGAACAGAGAAACGTAAGGATATGCAAAGAAAGGTGATTAAGTGCTTAGATATCATGATAAGAAGAGATGGAAGAATACTATTAGTAGGAGACTTTAACTGTAAAAGTGTACTCTGGAGAGAAATGGAAGCAATGGGTAATGTTGGACAATGGAGCGAAGAGGTGTTACAGTTTACTATGGTAAATACAATGGATCAGTGGGCGGAAGAATCAACATGGTATATGGGTGAAGAAGAACCATTGTTTCTTGACCTAGTAATCACAAAGAAGCCAGAGCCCACTCCCAACATACAATACCTTGGCCCAAAGGGAAGAAGTGCTCATGTAACATGGAAATGCAGGAAGAGGATGGGATAAAATACAGAAAAGACTACAAAAAAGATTAAATTATGGAAGAGCAGATTTTGAAAAATTAAGAAAATTTTTTGCTGATATTGAATGAAGGATCATCATGAACGGAGTGACAATACAGGGATAATATGAAATATTCCTACAGAAACATAACAAAGGAGTGAAGAAATACATACCTATCAATAGAGTAAAGAAAAGTATACACAGTTGGTACAATGTCAGATGTATAGAAGCTAAAAAGACAAAAGGTAAAGCTTGGAAGAAACTCAAAAAGTAAAGAAATGAAAACAACCGACAGTATGTATAAGGATGTGAGAAATGAATATAGCAGAGTAAGGAAAGAGAGAAAGAAACTTTGAGAAAGATGTGGTGTAAAAAAAGCAAAGATGAACCCAAGCTTTTCTACAAATTCATAAATGGTAAGATGAAGAATAAGGAAACAACAGATAAATAATTAAAGGAGGGAAGACATACCAAACAGCAAAGGAAATGAGCGAAATGATGAATGAGAGCTTCAAAACTGTGTTCACTGAAGAAGAGGAATTTACAGAACCAAATAGGACATTGCATTGCTGAGGATTGCAGGAGATCATAGTGCACAAAGAAGATATTGGAAGACTACTAGATAATTTGGATGTCAGAAAAGCAATGGGGCTGGGTGGTGTATCAGGCTAGGCACTAAAGGAACGTAAAGAGCAGCTGTTAGATCCAATTTGGGAAATGGTTACAAGTTCATTAAAAGATGGGAGAGTACCACTAGAATGGAAAAGAGGCAACATAATCCCAATATTTAAGGGAGGAAAGTCAACTGAGCCAATAAATTACAGACTGGTGTCACTTACAAGTGTTGTGGGGAAGATATGTGAAATTGGTATAAAAAAAAATGGGTTAAATATCTGGAAGAACAGGTTATATCGAACAGACAATTTGAGTTCAGGACAGGAAGGTCATGTGTGTTGAACTTATCAAGTTTTTACTCAAGAGTAATAGAAGGACCAGAGAGCAGAGATGGATGGGTGGACACAGTATACCTGGACATAAAAAGGGCTTTTGATAGAGTCCCTCATAGCAGACTACTTTGGAGGATAGAGAGCATAGGAAGACTGAGAGAAACTTGGTAGATTATATAAGGGATTACTTGAAGGAAGAGATGAGAACTGTGTTCAGAGATACATACTCATCTTGGAGTTAAGTAACAAGTGGAGTGCCACAAGGGTCAGTGTTAGCTCCGATTATGTACCAGGTATATGTAAATGACATACAAAATGGGGTAAACAGTTATATTATTTTGTTTGCTGATGATGCAAAATTGCTAAGAGCAATCAAAACTCGAGAAGACTGTTTGCTGCTGCAGGAAGATATAAACAAAATTTATGAATGGAGTAAGAAGGCAGAAGTTTAGTGTTCAATGCCAAGAAATGTCACTTAATGGGATTAGGAAAGAGCTACAGAAAACCTTTATGGAATTATCTGATGGAAGAGGAACAAATAATGAAGACTAAAGAGGAAAAAGATCTGGCAGTGATTATACACTGTTGGTCAGAGCAGAAGGCGCAAAAGGGACAACAACTTCAACACTGACCAAATTTCATTCATCCCTTCTTAACTCCTAAACACACGGCGGGATTCGCTGTATGTCGCTATCTGACAATTCTGCAGCTCTAGTTGTCAAAGCAGATGATAAGTTTCCTTAGTCAACATTCGTCTGTGGTTCGTGTGATTGCATTTGAATTTTCTTTCACCCTCCCTCACGGGCTCTTTTTGTGGATGCATGAGCTTACCATTGTGCCCTGTTACTACCTATTATGGGACCCAAATCTCAGTCATTTGTGCCTCAGTGAGGGAGAATAAGTCAAATCAAGAAACTGCCGCGAACACTGGCTAAGGTCTCAGAATTGTTCAATGTTGGACCAAAATTATCGTGAGGAAGGAAGAGATGCTTCGCCACCACCTTACAAGCCTGAATAGCGTAAGCGCAGCGTGAGCCAGAAAACTTTGAACATTATTTGAAGACAGCTTTAGGCCAAGCCTTGCATACACAGCAAGGAACTTTGGGCTAAGAACTCTCTGTGCTGGGTGGGGTGAGTGAAAGGAGTGTGTGGAGATATGTGAAAGGCGACATGGGATAATGGAGTTGCCGCACAGTTTCAAAACCTTGCTTCAGTCATGACTACCTTAACAGTAGGCAAGCAGTTTGTATTTCAGCACAAAGATTGGGACTTAGGTAAGTGGCGTAGGGTACTTTGGTCAGATGAGGCAAGCTTTCAGATTACAGACAACCAGAGAAACCGTGTGTACCACAGACCCGGTAGTAACCATCACGATCCACGCTACACAACACACACATTAAAACTCAGATTCTTTGATAGTGTGGGGTTGTTTTTCTTACCATGGTCTTGAAAAATTTGTGTTTTTGCCTAAGAATGTTTGTATGAACCAAAATAACTACTTTGAGTTAATTCTAGATGAGTTAGATGAGTGTATGGAAAAGTGCAATGCTGATACCTTCATGCAAGATGGTGCACCGTGCCATACGGCAAAGTTAATTGTTGACTGGTTTGATTTCTGCAATGTCAGCCTTTTAAAATCTTGGCCCACAAGTTCCCCCAGACCTTAACCCTATAAAAAATCTCTGAGCGTACATAAAACTGAAACTAAAGGAGAGACATACCTCCTCCCTTCCAGGCCTCCAAGCCGCTATTCAGGACATATGGAACAATATTGACACTCAGTATCTCCACCACCTGGGTGATTCACTTCCCAGGAGACTCAAAAGGTCAAGAAGGCACGAGGGTACCATATCAATCACTAGTTTAGGTGAATACCCTCATTAAAACATATTTTCTGTCATTAATCTCCTTCATAAGATGTCACAGGTATCGCGCCTTCCGCTCTGACCGGCAGTGTACAGGAAATTCTGAATCCCCAAAATCACATAAGCAATATATTTGGATTTGCATATAAAATACAGGCAATCCCCGCTTAACGAAGGTTCACACAACGAAATTTCGCTACAACGAAGGTTTCATTTTACTACCATCTGCTCGTTTAACGAACACCAAACTCACTTTAACGAAGTTTTATCCAGATAATTTTTTCCAAGTTTGAAAGCCCTGCCGTATCACGCAAGCCGACAGGCTTTTGAATACACTAGCGCCTCTCGTGGACAAAACGTGCACCACTTACTGCCCCTGTTCAAAACAATAACAGCGTCAACTGCAGCTTGTCTTCCCTCGCTCAATTTACCACCAAAACGCCCTGCATTGTTACTTAGCATTGCTAAGAAGACCAGGAAGTCTCTTACTCTCGAAGTGAAGCTGGATATTATTCACAGACACGAGAGAGGCGAGAAAACTAATAGCATTGCTCGCCACCAGCTTGACTCCATCTACTGTCTACTATTTTCAAGTCAGCAGAATCTATTAAGAAGGCTGGTGAGACCGTATCTTCCTTGCAAGCTAAAAGAACCACCTGAGCTCGTGACTACAATGGATAAAATGGAAAGCCTTGTGGAAATGTGGTACATAAGTTTTGTATGTGATACAATGATGCACTCTTTGTTTACATTCCACAGGTTGCCAGTTAGTGTCTTTCCCGTTTCACTCTCCCTCCCTTCATAAATTCAAAATCATCAACATTATATAGTTACGAACATACATACATTAGTGTACATTATAATGACTTAAATTAAAATGCCTAAATGTTTAACTTCATAATTTTTACTTTCATTAAACCTTTCACTGTACTATGATGCACTCTCGCTTTGTTTACTCTCAATGGAAGTTCAAGTCAGGAGGTTAAACTTGTTATAATCGGTTCGCTTAACCCTTAAACTGCGGCGATCGCTTATATAATCAAGCCTCTCGAGTACTGTGACGTGGCGATCGCTTATGTAATCATGAATTTTCGCAGGGAGTGTTTTGAATTTTCGTGGCGTGTTTCCCTGCTCTTGTGACTCCTCCCCACTTAGTGTTGCCATCATGATGGCTCCATATACTATAACAAGGGCCTCACTTGAGTTTTCACGGAGAAGTAGGAGACACCTGGCAACTCCTCGTGACTCGTTGGGTAGAATCCGGACCTGGGTATCATAGAAAATGTAGAAAACTTTATAGGGGAGACCAAATTATGCTATAGTTTATTACTTCTATCTCAATCAAGAGATTATTGTTATTATATCAGCTTTTTATGGCATAGGGGCAACAATCCCAGTAGCATTTTGAGCTGTGGTATTGTACAGAGGACTTGTGTCATGCAGGACACACAGAAACACACACACACACACACACACACACTCGGTAGCTCAGTGGACACACCCGGTAGCTCAGTGATTAAAGCGCTGGCTTCACAAGCCAGAGGACCGGGGTTCGATTCCCAGGCCGGGTGGAGATATTTGGGTGTGTCTCCTTTCACGTGTAGCCCCTGTTCACCTAGCAGTGAGTAGGTACGGGATGTAAATCGAGGAGTTGTGACCTTGTTGTCCCAGTGTGTGGTGTGTGCCTGGTCTCAGGCCTATCCGAAGATCGGAAATAATGAGCTCTGAGCTCGTTCCGTAGGGTAACGTCTGGCTGTTTCGTCAGAGACTGCAGCAGATCAAACAGTGAAACACACACGTGAGCGTGTATTCGAAGGTTTCGATACGATGACTACTTCACTCCTAAAAAGAGTGTCAATTATTGAATATAAACTAGATAAACTGATAAAGGAGAAGATGGAAATGAAAGAGAATGAAGAACAGGATAAAGAGTTTATAAAACTGCGAGAAAGGATAAAAAAAGTGGAAGAAAATGAAGCTAGGCTAAGAGCGGAAAACGAAGAACTAAAAAAGGAAGTAGCTAACTACAAAAAGGAGAAGCTGAAAGATCTAGTAAACAAGAAAGAGGAAAGAGTACAGAACGTGATTAAAAAAGAAGTACAAGAATGGCGAGTCCAAGATAAGAAAGATAAGGCTGATTTTCAGGAGGTGATTCAAGAACAACTTAAAGAAAAAGAAGAAAATATGACAAGCAAAATAATAGGAGTCCTCAAGACAAAAGAAAATCTAGTTAGAGAAATTGCAGAAAAAAAGAAGAATGTAGTCGTATTTGGAATAAAAGAAAAAAAATATAAAATATAGACCAAAAAGAGAAAAAGAAGAAATGAAATCAGTCAAAGACATACTGAAGAATCTAAACGACGAAGATAGGCAGAACTTGGAAGAGGAAGTAGAAGAAATAAACAGAATGGGACCATATCAAGAAGGAAAAACAAGACCAATTAAAATACTACTAAAATCACAAGCAGCAACAGAAGAAATATTATATAGAACAACAAAACTTAGAGAAACAGAAGGCTGCAAGGATATCTATATAAAGAAAAATAGAAATGAAGAAGAAAGGAAGAGATACAATGAACTGGCAGCAGCAGTAAGGGAAATGAATAATGAAAGGTCAGAAGAGGAGAAGAAGGCATTTTTTTGGAGAATTCTAGGAGACAGGATAAGGAAATGGTATATAAACGAGAAGGAAGAGAAAAAAGTGGAACAAGTTTAACTAAAAATGATAAAGGCAAAAGACTAAAAATGATGTATACGAACATAGACGGGGTTTTATCAAGTAAATTAAAATTAAGAGATTACATAAGGAAAGAAAATCCAGATATTGTATGCTTGGCTGAAACAAAACTAAATAAGGCAATCAAAATAGACTTGGACAATAGGTATAATGTATGGAGAAGAGACAGAGTGGGTAAAGGAGGAGGAGGAGTCATGATTATGTTAAGGAAAGAGATAGTGATAAATGAAATGGAATGTGGGGAAGGAAAAGCAGAAGTATTGTATATTAAGATGCATATTAACAAAAAAGAGATAACAATCATTGTAACATATGTGCCACCAAAACCAAATTCATGGACCAATCAAGAATATAAAGACATGATAGATGACACAATAAGGAGTCTAATGAGAATCGTTAAAGAAAGGAGAAAAGTGATATTAGTAGGAGATTTCAACTGTAAAGAAGTGGATTGGGAAAATTATGAAAGTGGTATGGGGGAAAAAGCCTGGGGAGAAAGATTCTTGAACCTAATGATAGACAATATGATGGACCAGAGAGTAAAGGAATGCACAAGATTCAGAGGAAACGACGAGCCGGCGAGATTGGACCTAGTTTTTACAAGGGGTATACAAATGAATGACGATATAAGATATAAGTGCCCATTGGGAAAGAGTGACCATGCAATATTAGAAATAGATATAGAAGAGGGAAAGGAAGATAGAGACGATTTATACAAAGGAGACCGATTAAATTACAGAAAGGCTGATATTGAGAATCTCAAGAACTATTTGAAGAAGTAGTGTCTGCAACGAGTGTGCATACTTTTAAAGTAAGACTGGATAAGTGTAGATATGGAGACGGGGCCACACGAGCATAAAGCCCAGGCCCTGTAAAACTACAACTAGGTAAATACAACTAGGTAAATACACACACCGCGGAGCCGTCAAACAGAAAGCACGTATTCTGAGCAGCTCGCTGAGATTACTTCAAAAGAAGTTGGACCACAGGCCTAGATGTATGTACAGGGGGAGAGGGGGCCATAGGTTCTCCTATCTCCAAAGAAAATAAGTGTTAGACCACATATATATAATGAATAACGAGAGAGAGAGATGGAACCAAGTAGCGCTGCCAGGTGCACGACGGAACCAAAACATACGCCGAGTGGGAACCAACGCATTATAGAAACCCCTATAGGTTTAAGAAAACTAACTGATGATAATATGGATAAGGATTTCTCAGGTTTCCGGGATGAACAAAGTACATAATATGAGAAGACTTGTTAATGTAGAAAGAGAATTAAGATACATGAAAGAGGTGATGACCAATCTTATGGATAAACAAGACAGACTGCTTGCAGAAAACAGAGCCCTGAAACTAAGAGTAACTGAATGTGAGAAAGTAAGTGAAATAAACCAAGAATTGAAAGTGGAGATTCTAGAAATAAGGAAACAAAATGACATTCTTAAAACAACATGTCAAAATTATGAAAGCTCTCTAAAGAACTTGCAGGATAAAGTGCAGCATAGGATTACAGACAGGATAGAAGGTGGTCTAGGTGATAACAAGTTGAAAGAATTAAGAAATGAATGGAAACAAGAGCAAGAAGAGGAAAAAGTCAAATTTTCAGATGTGGTAAGGAGGCAAATTCAGGAGAACACCACCAAAGTCACTGTAATAGAGGTTATCAAGGAGAAGGAAGATTTAGTGCGAGATGCAGTGGACAAAAAAATAAGCTTTGTGATTAAAGGGATGAGATAAAAGAAAAATCCAAATAAATTCACAAAAGAACGTGAAGAAAGGGAAATGGCCAAAACAGTTATCAAACGAGTACAAGACAGCACATAAGAATTTGAGCAGGAGGTAGAGGAAGTGATTACACTGGGAAGGTACAGTGAAGGAGGAAAGAGACCAATGAAGGTGAAAATGAGATCTCAAGTGGCTGTAGAGGAAATTATGGCTAGAAAAGGGAAGCTGGCCGATAATGTCGATCACAAGGAAATATGGATAAAAGAGATATGAACTTAGAGGAAAGGGAAAAGGAGAAAGTGCTAAGAAGTGAAGCTAAGGAAAAAAACGAGAAAAGGACAGAAATAGAGAAGAAGAATTTTTACTGGAAGGTTCTGGATATGAGACTAAAGAAGTGGTATCTAAGGAAAAAAGAAGAGGTCGTGGAGGAAGTAATAAATTAAGAGTGACTTATACTAACATAGATGGTTTGTTATCAAGTATATTGGAAGTAAGGGATTATTTGAAAGAGAAAAAGCCAGATGTACAGTAATGTGTATCGTTGAAACAAAACTGAAAAAAGCGATCCATGTCAACTTTAAAGAGGAAGGATATAATACCTGGAGGAAGGACAGGAAGGATAAAGGGGGAGGAGGAGTGCTAATAATGGTTCATGATAACATATGTGTGGAGGATGTGCAATATGGAGAGGATAAAGTGGAAGTATTGGGAGTAACAATCAGAACAGAAGATTTGAAGAAAAGAAAAATTATAGTCACTTATGTTCCACCAAAGACTAATACATGGGGATCAGAAGAGCATAAAGATATGCTAAGAGAGGAAATAAAGTGCCTAGATAACATGATAAGAAAAGATAGAAGAATACTCTTAGTTGGAGACTTTAACTGGAAAAAAATAACCTGGAGAGAGATGTAAGTAATGGATAATGCTGGGCAGTGGAGTGAGAAAGTGTTACAGCTAACTATAGTTAATACAATGGACCAGTGGGTAGAGGAGTCAACAAGGTACAGGGGGGAAGAAGAACCATCGTTGCTTGACCTAGTCTTCACAAAGAAACCAGAGTCCCCTCCAATCATACAATACCTTAGTCCAATGGGGAAAAGTGATCATGTGACATTAGAGATGCAAATGCAGGAGGAAGATGAGATAAGTTACAGAGAGGACTATAAAGGAGAGAGATTAAATTATGCATTAAATTTATGATTTTGAAAAATTAAGGAGTTATTTTGCTGATAATGAGTGGAGTAATATTATGTGCAGGAAGACTGTACAAGAGAAATATGATATATTTTTACAAAAATACTATGAAGGAGTAAAAAAGTTTGTTCCTGTTTATAGAGTTCAGAAAAAAATACATGTATGGTACAATGCTAGATGCTTACAAGCAAAAAAGGCAAAGGATAAAGCATGGAAGAAACTTTTAAAGCAGGGAAATGACTATAATAGTCAGCAGTACAAAGATACTAGAAATGAATATATTAGAGTAAGGAGAGAGGAAGAAAGAAAGTTTGAGAAAGATGTAGTAGATAAAAGCAAGGATGAACCCAAACTTTTCTACGAGTTTATAAATGGCAAAACAAAGAATAAGGAAACAATTGAAAAAATAATTAAAGAAGGAAAGACATACCAAACAGAGAAAGAAATGTGTGAAATAATGAATGAGAGCTTCAAAACGGTTTTCACTGAAGAAGATGACTTCACAGAACCTAATAGGATATTGAATTGCCTAGGATTACAGGCAATTGCAGTGCACAAAGAGGATATTGGAAGATTACTGGACAGGTTGGAAGTCAGAAAAGCAATGGGACCAGATGGTGTATCAGGCTGGGTGTTAAAAGAATGTAAAGAGCAAATACTGGAGCCAGTTTGGGAAATAATTAAAAATTCAATAAATGAAGGGAAAGTTCCACTAGAGTGGAGGAGAGCCAATGTAATACCGATATTTCAAGGAGGAAAGGCAACTGAACCACTAAACTACAGACCAGTGTCACTTACAAGTGTCGTAGGGAAGTTATGTTAAATAATTATCAAAGAAAAATGGGTTAAATTTCTAGAAGAGGAGCAAGTCATATCGAACAGACAATTTGGATTCAGGACAGGGCGGTCATGTGTATCAAACTTATTAAGCTTCTACTCCAGAATTATTGCAGGACTTGAAAACAGAGATGGATGGGTAGACACAGTATACCTGGACATTAAAAAGGCTTTTGATAAAGTCCCGCACAGAAGACTTCTTTGGAAACTAAAGATCATAGGAGGACTGCATGGAACCTTGCTCGAATGGACAAGAGATTATTTGAAGGATAAGGAAATGAGAACTGTGATTAGAGATACATACTCGTCTTGGAGTAAAGTAACCAGTGGGGTGCCACAAGGGTCAGTATTAGCCCCCATTACGTTTCAAGTTTATGTAAACGATATTCACATTGGAGTAAACAGCTGCTGTGGTAGACAGCTACTGTTCTTCTCCTAAACCTATTAATAGTGATGCTCCTCATGGTTCTGTCCTGTCACCCACTCTCTTTCTATTATTCATTAATGACCTTAACCAAACTTCTTGCCCTATCCACTCCTACGCTGATGATACCACCCTACATCTTTCCACGTTCTTTCAGAGACGTCCAACCCTTCAGGAAATTAACAGATCACGCGGAGACGCCACAGAACGCCTGACTTCCGATCTTTCTAAAATTTCCGATTGGGGCAGAGAAAATCTAGTAGTTTTCAATGCCTCAAAAATTCAATTCCTCCATCTATCAACTCAACACAATCTTCCAGACAACTATCCCCTCTTCTTCAATGACACTCAACTGTCTTCCTCTTCCACAATGAATATCTTCGGTCTGTCCTTTGCTCATAATCTTAACTGGAAACTTCACATCTCATCTCTTGCTAAAACAGCTTCTATGAAGTTAGGTGTTCTGAGGCGTCTCCGCCAGTTTTTCTAGACCCTTCAACTGCTTACTCTGTATAAGGGCCTTATCCATCCCTGTATGGAGTACTCTTCGCATGTTTGTGGGGGTTCCAGTCTCACAGCTTTGCTTGATAGGGTGGAATCGAAAGCTCTTTGTCTCATCAACTCCCCTCCTCTGACTAATTGTCTTCAGTCTCTTTCTCACCGCCGAAATGTTACATCCCTTTCTATATTTTATCGCTATTTTCATGGTAACTGTTCTACTGATCTTGCTAACTGCATGCCTCCCCTCCTCCTGCAGCCACGCTGCACAAGGCTTTCTTCTTTCTCTCATCCCTATTCTGTCCAACTCTCTAATGCAAGAGTTAACCAGTACGCTCAATCATTCATCCCTTTCACTGGTAAACTCTGGAACTCCCTCCCTGCATCTGTATTTCAAAATTCCTACAACTTGTCTTCTTTTAAGAGGGAGGTATCGAGGTATTTGCTCCCCTAATTCTGGCTGACGGTTTTGGCACTTTTTCTACTCTTTGGAGAGCCAGCGCTCAAGTGGGCTTTTTTCTAACTTTCTATTTTTTGCCCTTGGCTGGCCCTCTTCCCTATGTAAAAAAAAAAAAAAAAAAAAAAAAAAAAAAACCTACGAATTTATTTGCTGATGATGCAAAGATGCTAAAAGTTATCAAAACCAGAGAGGACTGTATACTGCTACAGGAAGATTTAAATAAGATCTATGAATGAAGCAAGAAGTGGAAATTGGAGTTTAATGCCAAGAAATGTCACATAATGAAACTAGGAAAGAGTAAGGGAAGACCAGTATGGAACAATTTGTTGGGAGAAGAGCAAATAACAAAGACTAAAAAGGAAAAAGATCTTGGAGTGATCATACAAGAAAATCTGAGCCCTGATAAACACATAAATAAGATATTTGGACTATCATATAGGATGTTCACTAATATAAGAGTGGCATTCCATTACATGGATAAAGATATGATGAAAAAAATAATCACAAGCATGATACGCCCAAGGCTGGAATATGCAGCAGTGGTATGGTCTCCGAGTTCTAAAAAAGATATAAGAAAACTAGAAAGGATACAGAAGATTGCTACAAAGATGGTGCTGGAATTAAAGGACCTCACATATGAAGAACGACTGAAGGAAATGGGATTGCCAACCTTACAAGATAGAAGAGAACAAGGGGACCTAATAACAATGTATAAAATAGTAAATGATATTGAAAAGATAGAGAATGAAAACCTGGTGCTGTTGGCAGAAGAGGATGGAAAGCCAAGAGGACATGAAAAGAAGATCAGGATAAGGCAGTGTGTGAAGGATGTTGGAAAATACAGTTTTCCACACAGAACGGTGGAAAAAAGGAATGCATTGGATAATGGAATTGTTGCAGCACATAGTGTGGATAACTTTAAAGAAAAATTAGATAAATGGAAATATGGAGACAGGACACTATGAGCCCCACTCGAACCCTGTACAATACAACTAGATAAATACAACTAGGTAAATACACACACACAAACACACACACTCACCGTCGCTGAGAGAGGACAGCTTGTCTCTGGCTACGGACGGGAAGAAGGAAAATACCTATGGTGTTACAGGGCCCGGGTACCTCTAAGTTAGTGTCCTGTTAATGTCCTACTGTCGCATAGTGTTGAAAGTGAGAGATATGGAGAGTGGTCCCTGAGAGGAAAGTGTGGGCGGTGATTGTTTTGGCAGTAATCAGCTGACGATAACAAACATGGCGTCTAGACAAGCCAGGGACTTTGAAGGTTTTATAACTATGCCAAAAGGACTGGAGAAATTAGATATGGATGCAAGAATTCAGGCACTGGAAAGTAAGTTCCTAAACATTTTGTCCATAGAAGAGAAACTGGATAGAGTTCTAGCCAAGAATGATTCGTTCAAAAAAGAGATCTATTTGTTAACGATAGCGAATAAAGAGCTATTGAAGGAAAAAGTAGAGATGGAGAAAGAAAACCAACAACTAAGGAAACAATGTGAAGAGATAAAGGCTAAACTCCTGGAAATGGAGATGAATATATCCGAAGGGGACTTGAGTAAGGAGGAATGCCTTAATCTAATTGATACCAGGATGAAAGAAGTGAACCATGAACATCAGAAGGTACAAAGGTCCTTTAGGGAGATAGTGAAAAAGCAGGAAGAGGAAAATAAAGGGATTACGCAGAGGGAAATGGTAAAGGCACTAAAGGAAAATGAGTATGTGGTGAGAGATATTACTGAAAAGAAAAAATGTATGATCATAATAGGATTAAGGGAAGAAACTAACAGAAACTGGCAGGACAGGAGGGATAAAGAAAATGACAGGATTAAGTCTTTACTGAACAAGATCTCTGTGGAAGAAGAGGACCTATATGCTGAGGTAGACGAAAGTGTGAGATTGGGAGCTTTTGAGGAAGGCAAGAATAGACCATTAAAATTAAAATTAAAGTCTCAGGTGGCACCTGAGGCCTTGTTGAGGAGGGCTTGGAAACTTAAGGACTCTGAGGAAACCAAAACAATTTACATAAAAAGAAATATGTCACAGGATGAGCGAATGAAAATGAAAGAGCTTGTAACTGAAGTGAAAGAGAGGAATGACGAATGAACAGAGGAGGAAAAGACTAAGTTTTTTTGGAGGATGAGAAATGGGAGGCTAAAGAAGTGGTGGATAAAACAGACGGAATAGACATTACATGGAAGAATGAGACTAGGAATGGAATACAAGTAACTTACACGAATATAGATGGATTTCTGTCTAAGAGGCTAGAATGTATGGATTACTTAAGAAATAACAAATCGGACATAATGTGTGTAGTGGAAACAAAGCTAAGGCCCGAAATAAAGCTAGACTGGTTTGTTGTAAAACACTACAAAGTATGGAGAAATGATAGAAAAAATAAAGGAGGTAGGTGGTATAATGGTTCTTACTAAGGAAGATCTGATAGTGAAGGTGAACTATAGTAAGAGAAATGAGGAAGTGATAAGTATGCTTATAACAGATGGCAAGAGGGACATTAATATTATAACAGTATACATACCACCCAGAACCAGTGCTTGGGAATATGAACAGTACAAAATGGTGATGAGAAATACTCTAGACAGAATGAAGCAAGAACTCATCAGAAAGGATAGAGTGATGATAGTTGGAGACTTTAATTGCAAAGAAATAGTGTGGGAAGACTACGAAGTGGTGAACGGTGGTGAGTGGGCAGAGGAATTGTTAAAGGTAGCAACAAATAACTTGATGACACAGTGGGTGAGATCACCAACAAGGTGCAGGGGACAAGATGTTGCAGCAAGGTTGGATTTGGTATTTACCAGGGGCATCTCCCTTAAAGAAGAAACTGAACATGAATGTCCCTTGGGGAAAAGCGATCATGATGTCCTAAGCTTTGAGCTGGATACGGAATTAAGCACGAATAATATTGTGGATCGCAGGGAGGAAAAATTAAATTATATTAGGGCAAATTATAACCATATAAGGGAGTTCTTTAATGAAATTGACTGGTCCGGGGTATACCAGGAAAGGGATATGCAATTGAAATACGATAAATTTATGGATTTGTATAACTCTGCTGTGAAAAAGTTTGTGCCATATCACAGAAAGAGGACTTTAAATAATAAACAGTGGTTTAATAGAAATTGTGAAGAAGCAAAAAAAAGAACAAAGAAAAGGCATGGAAGAAACTTAAGAAAAACAGTGATGTATTATCAAGAGAAGTTTACAAAACAGCAAGGAATAGATATGTTGAATTAAGGAGAACAGCACAGAAGGAATATGAACAGAGGGTGGTGGAAAACTGTGATAGTGACCCAAAAATGTTTTACAAATTCATAAATGGAAAACTAAATGTAAGGGAGGCAATAGAAAAGGTAAAAAATGGGGAAGAAGTATATGAGGATGCTGGAGATATAGCTGAAATTTTGAATGACAACTTTTGCAAAGTGTTTACAAAGGAGGAGCATTTTATGGGAGGAAGGGCTACGGAAATAAAGCAAATGCAGGACATCATGGTTACTAAAGAAGATGTAAGGAAAATTATAAGCAATCTGGATATTAATAAATCAATGGGGCCTGATGGCATATCTGGGAGGTTGCTAAATGAATGTAAGGATCAATTGTTGAACCCCGTATTTGATATTGTGGAAACCTCCATACGAACAGGATTAGTCCCGAGAGTGGAAAAGAGCTGACATTGTGCCTATATATAAGAATGGTAGTAGAATGGAACCCCTAAATTATAGACCAGTATCGTTGTCTAGTATATTGTGCAAGGTATGTGAAGAAGTAATTAAAGCTAAGTGGAGTGAGTATCTAGAAAGTGAAAACATTCTAAGTGAATGACAGTTTGGTTTCAGAAAAGGAAGATCGTGCGTATCCAATTAATTATGTTTTTATTCAAGAGTGATTGACATACTACAACATAGAGAGGGATGGGTGGATGCTATCTACCTGGTCTTGAGAAAGGCCTTTGATAAAGTACCACACAATAGACTGATGTGGAAACTAAAGAAGATTGGAGGAGTAAATGATAAACTAGCAAAATGGATGGAAAATTACTTAATGGGAAGAGAAATGAGAAGAGTGGTGAAGGGAAGGAAGTCCGAGTGGAAGAAGGTAACCAGTGGAGTTCCACAAGGGTCAGTGCTTGGTCCCATCATGTTTTTGATTTATGTTAATGATATGCCATTAGGAATTGACAGTTACATGATCATGTTTGCGGACGATACTAAAATTATGAGGAGAGTAAAGAATGTGGAAGATTGTAACAACTTACAGGAAGATCTTGATAAAATATATGAGTGGAGTAAGGAATAAGGTCACATAGAGCTTAGCTCGGGCCCTGTAATACACAAATAGGTAAATACAAATAGGTAAATGCACACAGAGATGAATCATACAAAGGAGACCGATTAAATTACAGAAAGGCTGATATTGAGAACCCCAAAAACTATTTTAAAAACGTTAACTGGGAGGAGATGGAAAACTCAGAGAGGGTGCAAGAGAAATATAACTTATTTTTGGAAATATACAAAACAGGAGTCAGGGAATATGTCCCGAAATAAGGACCTAAAGAAGGAAAGAAAGATTGGTTTAGCGAAAGGTGTGCCAGGGCAAATGAGAAAAGAGATGAAGCATGGAAAAAGGTGGAGGAGAAATAGAAATTCAGAAAATAAGGAAAACTTCAAAGCAGCGAGAAATGAATATGCTAAGGTGAGGAAGGAAGAAGAAAGGAACTATGAAAAGGACATTGTCGAAAAATGTAAGGAGCAACCAAAATTGTTCTACAGATTCATAAATGGAAAAATAAGGCAAAAAGAAACAATAGAAAGATTAAAAGGAGAGAATGGGATCGTGGAAGACCCAAAACGTATGACAGAAAGAGGATTGTGAAATACTGCAGGAAGACTTAAACAAGATCTGGAAATGGAGTAAAAAATGGGAGATGGAATTCAATGTGGACAAAAGCCATGTCATGGAAATGGGAAAAAGTGAAAGACGACCAGTGGGAATCTATAAAATGGGAGATGGAGTAGAACTGGAGAAAGTATAAAAGGAAAAGGATTCTGGAGTGATGATGAAAGAAAACAATCAACCGGTAAGTCATATTGATAGAATTTTCAGAGAGACATAATTTGCTAAGGAATACTGGATTAGCATTTCACTACATGGACAAAGAAATAAAGAAATTGATAAGTACTATAACAAGACCCAGATTGGAATATGCAGGAGTTGTGTGGATCCCCCATAAATAGAAACACATAAGGAAGTTGAAGAGACTACAAAAAATGGCTACAAGAATGGTTTCAGAATTTGAAGGGATGACATATGAGGAGAGACTAAAGGCTATGGATTTACCAATCCTGGAACAGAGAAGAGAGAGAGGGGATCTGATACAAGTTTATAAATTGATTAACGGAATGGATCAAGTGGATAATGAGAAACTGATCCTGAGAGAAGAATATAACATTAGAAACACAAGATCGCATAGTAAAAAGCTGAGGAAGGGAAGATGTCTGAGAAATGTTAAAAAATATAGTTTCCCGCAAAGATGTGTTGAGACTTGGAACACTTTGAGTGAGGAAGTGGTGTCAGCAAAGAGTGTGCATAGCTTTAAAGAAAAATTGGATAAGTGTAGATATGGAGACGGGGCCACACGAGCGTAAAGCCCAGGAAAAATACAACTAGATAAATACACATCTTGGGTGCGGCATAGGAAATGGGCAAGCCTCTTAACGTGTAGCCCCTGTTCACCTATCATTAAATAGGTACGGGATGTAACTCGAGGGGTTGTGGCCTTGCTTTCCCGGTGTGTGGAGTGAGTTGTGGTCTCAGTCCTACCCGAAGATCGGTCTATGAGCTCTGAGCTCGCTCCGTAATGGGGAAGGCTGGCTGGGTGACCAGCAGACGACAGTGGTGGCGAATTACACACACACATAAACACACGCAAAATAAAAAGTAGAATAAGTTACATAAACAAGTGGTACATGCAAAAACATTAAGTTACCTGAAGGCAAGGCAGAATATAATTAAGGAGATAGACAGCATAGCTCTATTCCTCTACATTTTAACTAGGTAAATAAAATTAAGTAAAATCATGAATATATTGGCAGAGAAAGAGAGAGAGAGAGAGAGAGAGAGAGAGAGAGAGAGAGAGAGAGAGAGAGAGAGAGAGAGAGAGAGAGAGAGAGAGAGAGAGAGAGAGAGAGAGAGAGAGAGAGAGAGAGAGAGAGAGAGAGAGAGAGAGAATTTTCATCAGAGTTTACCTGAACTGTTTGTAGAGGATATTGAGTGGAGAGTATAACTGGGCATAACAACAGATGCCTCTTACCTGAGACTGTAACAGTGAGCTGGGTGGTTGAGGACAGTGGTGGCACTCCTTGATCTATGGCACGTACTGTTAGAATGTAAGAGTCCCTGATCTCACGGTCAAGGGGGCGGGCCAGACTTACAACTCCCTCCATTTCATCAATAGTAAAATGACCATCGGCAGAGTCCACAAAGTTGTAGTACACTTTTCGGTTGATACCTGTTATTGAATTTGGATAACAGTGACTCATTAACATTAAACTCACTTACAAAGATTTCATACAAAAATATTATTTCACTAAGGGCCTCTCTTATAGCAGATGAATAATTACCAAGGTCAGGATCAGTTGCATGCATCTTCAGGACAACAGTGTTAACAGGTGCATCCTCTGGCAAGGTTGCAGAGTGAGAGACCAGACTGAAGGATGGTGAATTATCATTGGTGTCTGTTACAATCACCTCTAACAGGACCTCACATTGCCAGTCTGCATGTTCCCAGTCTTCAATTATAACCTGAGGGAAAGAAAGTCTAATGATTATTATTCTATCATCATCAGAATGTGTTAAGATATATACTGAACAATAACACAAAAGCAATGACATTATCTGGGAGCAATTCCAGTGGAGGTAGTGATTTTGCATGATATTGCCAGTACATTCAAGAAGCTACACATTGTGCACATAACCTTTGTTTTATGCTATTTGCTTAACAAGACAAAAACATAATACAGTGGAGACTCAATACTCAAACTGAATTAGTTCCAAATGGCTGTTTGAGTATCAAAAAGTTTGACTACCTATACCTATAAATCAGGTAATTCTTTCTAACCTTAACAAATTCTAAAGTTTACAAAAATTTCAATGTAATTTTTAACAATTTTGATTTGTACATGATGTAAGTGAAGGCTGGTGATGGATAACGTACAAAAGTAGGGGAGAAGGGTGGGGAGAAGGAGGAAAGCTATTCGTTGGAGAACAAGTCACCATCCATATAAAATACCTGGTAACTCGGTATGATTCTTGTGAACTCTCTATTGAAGGGCATTTGCACTCTCACTAGATTCCTTATTTTCACCCTTAATAAATCTCATTGGTGATATTGTAAGTTTTTAAAAGAAAAATATATATACAAAACGCAGAAGAATGTTGTTGTTGTTATCTTGAATATGGTGCAGCAGTGGGACTAGGGATGTTTACCAGTATCCGGTGTACCATTATTTTAACTTCAGTAATAATGGTATTATCGGTATCAGAATGGGACAACCATGTGTGCGGCTGTTTGAGTACCAGGTTGAATTTCTGAGTTCAGTATTGAAAAGTTTGACTTTTAAGACGTTCGAGTATTGAGTCTTTACTGTACAAGTATGCTACAAAGCTGTTGCTTCTATTTATCACCTGCTTGAAGCTTATGGCACAGAACAACAAAATTTATGCAATATTAAGAAGCAACAGGAAAAGTTTAAATCAATTCTTTGATGACATAAGTGTGTGCAAAAAAAGAAAGATGAAAAGAGTAGAGATCATTCATGAGTAATGATGCAGTGATTTTGACAGGGAAGGAATGATAGCATGGACATATCTGACACAATGAAAATGTTGTGTTACATAAAACTTGGATTAGAACATCACTAGGTAAACTGAAAGGTCGTTGCAGAGATTCAAGAACCACTATGGCATTTCAACATGTAATGTTTGTAGAGAAAAGATCAGTGACTAAGGAGGGAACAGCAGAATTTGGTGAAAAGTTTGCAAGTTTATTGTTTTCTGTTTCATATTCTTTTGTTTAATCTACATTTAGTACAATACATGTTTCACTATTTCAGAGCACTCTTCTGATACACCAGGCACAGTATGCAATTTATCCATACACAGGGGGGTGTATTAGAGGTGTCAAGGGATAAGTATCAGTTAATCTAAAACATGCATAATTTCAGTTGGTTCTAGAACTATGGATGCAGAAGTATTGATTATCAATCTAGAATAAGTTTACTATATGTGACAGAAATAGAAGCATAAGTGAAAAGTACATATTTTATAAAGTGAAATATATGAGGCAAACTTCCTCAACAAAGTAATATAAATGGCTGCAGGGATCACAGAAAATACAGTATGAAAAGTACCAAACCAGTTTCATTCTGAAGTCAAAGGAGATCTAATAACTTGTAATTCTATTGTATTAATTAGTTATGTATCATACCCTTGCCACCAAGTGGCAAGGACGAAAGTGGTTGAGGAAAACAGGTGGAAAAACGGGAGTACAGACGAGGAAAGCATCACAAATGCTTGCTTATTGCTCTGTTTTATATATGTGTTCTAATATGTGAAGGCAAAAGATTTTATTTCAGCTCAAAAGATGGTGTTTTAGGGATCAAAAGAGAGACTTTGGCAATGACCAAAGACTGATTGAGGCATTTTTTAGGCAATTTAAATGGTATAAAGAACTCGTGTTTGGCGAAATTCGCATTTGGTGGTAGTTTCGCCAGACTAATTTTTGGGGCAGGATGAGAGTTAGGAAAAAAATTAAGGGGGTCCACACGAACATTGAGAATTCAAGAAGGGGTGAGAAACACTGTTTTATTGGGTAACATTGCCATCTGCATATTGACACGTGTGGACTCGCCTTAACTGATATGATACGTTTGAACCCACCTTAATACTGTCCTATTTTCAAGAACCTGGTGGTTTAATGTTAGCTGATATCTTACTATGAGTATCTGATTTTCTTTCATCCAGTGCTTCTATATTGCTAAAACTCCAAAATGTAATTTTCCTAAGTTATTTATCTCCTGAAATACATTATCCACAATAAATGTTGAGTAGTCTTTGCTCAATGTATATATTTATTTGTAGCTAGATGTACTTACAGTAAGAAAATAGCTGTCTTGTGTTTCACGATCAAGCTGGGTGGCTGTGGCCACATGTCCACTAAGTTGGTCAATGCTGAAGTGTTCAGCACCATCCCCAGTCAAGGTGTAACGGCTACGAGCAGCAGTTCCTTCATCAGCATCCCAAGATACAATTGAAGCGATATGGGTGCCTGGAGTGATGCCCTCTGACACATCACGTCGATACACTGGTTCCTTGCACACTGGACCATTATCTGCCATGTAATATGTATGAGTGACAGTGATGAATTCTGTTTGGGATTAATAGATCACATGATATGTTTGTATATAAATCTATCACATTTAACAGAGTAATTGATATATTCACCATTGACATCAATGACAGTTATAGTAACTGTTGTGTTGGCAGTAAATTTTCCATCAGTAACAGTGACTGTTAATGTGTATTCAGCTTGCTTCTCCCGATCCAGCATAGAAGCTACATAAACCTGAAAAATAGGGCACATGATTCTTTATTTTGAGGTAACTGAAGTTTTATATGTGGGAGACTTTATGATTCTTATTCATAAAGTAAGCTTACAGAAAGTCTCATACATTCATATGTTTTGAATGAGATATTAGCCACTATATGTTGGTATCACACATACACACATACATATATAAACACACACACACACACAGCAATTCTTGACTTCTTCCAAGAATTAACAAATGAGAAAGAGGTGGTATGATCTTAACCAAGAAAGGTCTACAAATAGACCAAGCTATCTATGGGAAGAATGACATGGAATTGATCAAAGTGGGCATTCGGCATGAGGGAAATGCCAAAAGGAATTTTGCTATAATCTATGTACCCCTGAAGACAAGGTCATGGAATAATGAGGAACATCGGAAAATGTACACTTAATCATTAGCAAACCTGGAGAAACTTATAAGTAATTTAAAAAACCTAACCAACATGGGTGACTTTAACCCTTATGTTCCAGTGATTAAACTATTTTCCAATATCCCATGATGGGTAAAAATAGTAAACCTAGAAATTGTCAGAAGACTGTTTGAATACTAATAATTATCTTCTCTTTGTTATTCTGAATACAATGATGTACTTTCTAGCTTGATGTGACCTCTGAAAGTTTAGTTATTGCCTTATCAAGGATTCCTTCTCCGCCCGCTGTGTGATTCGTCAAGCAGAAACAGCTCGGTGAGCGATGACACCACGCAAACACACACACACACACACTCTCATCTTGAAAGAGAAATTGTACATATCCAGTGAGAGAGAGAGAGAGAGAGAGAGAGAGAGAGAGAGAGAGAGAGAGAGAGAGAGAGAGAGAGAGAGAGAGAGAGAGAGAGAGAGAGAGAGAGAGAGAGAGAGAGAGAGAAATTCTTTCACCCCTTTTCATATCAAGTTTCAAGCAAATAACATGTAGGTATCATCTCTCTCTCTCTCTCTCTCTCTCTCTCTCTCACACACACACACACGCCCCCTTGATCGTCTTCCCAGAACACGAGAGGCACGCCTGCATCTCCGTGAGCCACTCTGGGTTCTCAATACGACATTTGGAGTCTGTTCTCCATCACCACTATCTCTGTCTTCTCTCTGTTCTGAGAAAACAGGTGGATCCTCTGAATCATTTTCCGAGTCTTCACTACTGCTGTCTTCGCTTTCTTCAGTTTCTTCCTCATAATCACTGTCACTGTAGTCAGGCTCAAAAGCACTACTAAGTAAAAATGATCTGTCTTGTTCCATAGTGAGTTATGAACTGAAACCGTCTCTTCGCTCTTATCAGGGTGCTTTCGACACAGTGGGTCGCTGGGGTTGCCAAGTGTCGCCCTCAGAATGGGAGAATAGCTTCGTTACCCCTAAATATACAGAGCTAGTGGCAACACTACAGGTGGAAAAAAAAAGCCAGATACTTCCACTCGCCATCTGACTCGAGAAACCGCGCGTGGAGCTCAAACATGAGGCGTGAAAATTCTTGATTACGGGAACGATCGCCATCGCTACGGACGCACTTATGCAATAGTTCATATACGATCGCCGGAACATAAAGGTTAACTGGAGAGGAGTAAACTGGGAGTTGTGGACAGCTGAAAGAAGTGATGAATCATAGGGGGGGTGAAATGGTGAAGCTAACCATAGAAAACACTTGGGTAAATCCAATGGATTGGAACTGATACAAAATTTAAAGATGACCAATTTTCAATTAAGACCCTGAAAATATAGAGTGTCACCTATGATTGCCCATAAGGAAAGAGTGATCATGTGATGATCAAATCCTTAATGACTTGAGAACTTAAAAGTGTATGAGAGGACACACAATTGGAAGGTTAAACTATAGAAGGGCAGATTATAGAGCTATTTGACAATATTTCACACACATGGATTGGAGCACATTAGACGAAGCAAGCACGGTCAATGAAAAGTGGGACTTGTTCCTTAAACTTACAATGATGGGGTAAGACAACATGTGCCAAGAGTGAACAGGAGAAAAATTATGGGAAGTGGTTGGTTTGATAGATGTATGGAGGCAAAAAGTAAGAGGGGCTGATTGTGAATAAATGGAGAGAGAGAAGACCAGACATGTAGAAAGACTATAAAGATACCAGAAATTATTACATTACATTATGCAGAGAGGTAAAATGAAACTATGAAAAGGATGTAGTGGAAAAATGTAAGGACCAAACAAAATTGTTTTACTGATTTGTAAACAGTAAATTAAGATACAAAGAAGAGATAAGCAAGCTGAAAGTGAATGAACTGGAATACACAAAGCCCATAGAAGTGGCTGAGGTTATGAATGACTTGTTTCCAGAAAGTTTTCACAGGGGACGATGATTTAAAAAAATTGAGAGGAGAAAAATGCGATTGGTAACACCTTGGATTAGATAAAAATATCTGTTGCTATTGGTAACACCTTAGATGAGATAAAAATATCTGTTGATGAAATTAAAATAAATGTTGAATGCAATAGATGCAAAGAAGGCACATGGACTGGATGGTGTGTCAAACTGGGTATTGAAGAAGTGTAGCAATGAGCTAAGTGCCAAAATCTACAGTATCATAAATTGTTTGCTGAGAGAAGGCAAAAGTCCCTGCAGGTTAGAAAAGAGCTAATATAGTTCCAATTCACAAAGATGGTAAGAGGGTGGTGCCAATGAATTATACACCTGTATCATTGAAAAGTGTGGTAACTAAGATATGTGGAATGGCAGTTAAAGACAAGTGGATTGGCTATCTTGAGATCGGTAATATGTTATATGACAAACAATTTGGTTTTCAAAAGGGACATTCATGTATAATTAACTTTATATGTTTCTATTTAAGAGCTATCAATATAATACAATAAAGAGATGGATGGTCTGACTGTGTTTGTTTGGATTTAAAGTAGAGATGTACCGATGCATTGGTATTGGTATCGGAATCGGTGGTATCGGCCCATTTTTTGTGTATCGGTATCGGCTTATTTTATGGCGATACTTCCGATACCTAAAAGGAATTTACTACTTAGTGATATATTCGATATAAGATATTGATGATACCAAATTAATATAATACGGCGTATTAAGTTTCCATGGTGATTACCGTATGTCATAGAATACTGTTTTCTGTGGTAATAAGCCACAACCTAGAAATTTAGAATAAACTAAAATTTTTTCTATTTAATTGAAAAGATTAGGTGAAAGCTCATGTTTCTGAATTGATCTACTAATGTGTAATGAATTAATATCAAAGGATGTCAGATTTAATTAAAGAGAAATCTACACAACAAAAATGAGTTTCTTTTGGTAATATTTTGTGTCCGTTTTACAATTTTAATAATTTTAAAAATATTTTTGATCGCCAAAATATCGTCAATAAAATTAATAATGAAAATGCACAAGACCAAATGGTCGCTAAAGGAGTAAGAAGTAAGAATTTAAAATAACTGACAAGAATCAGAAGACTGAGAAGATATTCATTCCAATTACTGAGTAATTTACCTTTGCAAATGGTTTCAAAAAGCTTCTAGAATTGCTCCTATTTCACAAACGTTCTCAGAAGGACTTATAGGATCCCCCAAAACAAAGCCTCCCATCTGATAACGCTCGCCATCCACCAACTCATCCTGGTGTCCTGTGCAGTAATTATTATAAGTAGTAGTATCGGTATCGGTGGTATCGGTATCGGCCCAATTAGGTGGTATCAGTATCGGAATCGGCCAAAATTTTGGTATCGGTACATCTCTAATTTAAAGATAGGATTTGACAAAGTTCTGCATAAAAGACTTGTGTGGAAACCCAGAGAAGAAGGAGGCATAGGAGGAAGATTGCTAGCATGGATGAAGGATTTTCTGAAAGACAGGGAGATGAGGACGGTCATTAGAGCTGAAACGTCTACATTTAAAAATGTTTACAGTGGAGTTCCTCAAGCATCAGTTTTGGCTCCAGTAATGTTTAAAGTATACATAAATGATATAGCTAGAGAGGTAGAAAGTTACACAAATCTGTTTGCTGATAATGTGAAGATCCTGAAACAGGTGAAGAAAACGAGGACTGTGACTTTCTCCAGAGAACTTGAATAAGATCTACTGATGGAATAAGAAATGAAAAATGGAGTTCAATGAAAGAAAGTGCAGCATATTGGAGTTTGGGAAAAGCAAAAATAGAGTCAGAGTTTATAAGTTGGGGGATGAAAGCACCCAGAAAAGGAACATGAGAAAGATTTAGGAGTACTGTCATTGTTATGGATGATATGTCACCAGGAAAGCACATAAATAAAATTGTGGGGCAAACTTACAGTCTACTTAACCCGGAGGATCTACATATAGACATTTAAAAAATGGGGCTTTTTGTTGGATTGTTTATATATATATATATATATATATATATATATATATATATATATATATATATATATATATATATATATATATATATATATATATAGACGATAGTGTGTTCTTATTTTACTGCACTAAGTTATAGCATGATCTATACATAAATGATTCCTTATAAGTAACAAAATTCATAAAATATATTATTTTTTGGCATCTCAAATACCTAAACATTGGTCAACATGGCCTCTCAAGGCCGGTCACTGCTTGTGCTTTGTTGATGGTGGATGTACTACGCACTTAAGCTAATTCTGGAAATTTTTCCATTTTCTTTCACTTTCTTTTATTATTAGCCCATCATTTCAAGGAGAAAGAACTGTACCACATGCCAGTAACACTGCTTAAAAATGAATAGTTACAAAACAAGTACCTATGAGAAAAATACAAAGAAAAGTGGAAGTAAATTACTTCCAGGTCACAAATCCTGGATGTAACTCCAAACATTCATACAAATATACTGTCATACATTATCACCAATCAAACACAAATAACATCTATATATAGATTCGATTGTTTGTTCAGGTTTGCAGCAGAGTCTATAAATAGATGTCATTTGTTCAGTTTTGTGGCAGAGTCTAAATAAAGATTCAATTGTTTGTTCAGTTTTGCGGTAGAGTCTATATACAGTATAGAAGAAAGTTAGTAGAGTCTATATATAGACAATTTTTTATTTGGCTGTGCACTCATCTGATCTGCTGGTGGGGAGGGGTTGAAAATATAAGAGTGGTATTTTCAAACATTGGTGAGGATATGATGAAGAAGATTATTGTAACTATGATACGTCCAAGGTTGGAATATGTGGCAGTGGTCTGGTCACCAAATCTGAAGACAGATATTGGGAAGCTAGAGAGGATCCAGTGGACAGCAACAAAAATGGTTCTGATTCTGAAAGACCTCCCTTATGAGGAGAGATTGTTAAGACTGGATCTGATGTCCGTGGAACAGAGAAATATAAGAGGAGATTTGATTGCAATGCTTAGACTGATAGAAGGAATCAATAAGTATGACAGAGATGATTTGATAGTGCGTGATGAGTGATCCACAAGGGAGCACAGGATGAAACTTAAGAAGGGCACATGCAAGAGGGACATGAAGAAATACAGTTTTCTATAAAGAACTATTGAGGCTTAGATTGAGAAGTGACCGAACCAACAACAAAACAAAATTTAAAAGATGAAGTTGAAAAATTTTGGGGATAACAGAAACAGGACAACATTGAGCATAGCTCCTCTCCCATATGCTACAACTAGGTAAATACACACACACACACTTGATTGATTTTATTATTAGGCATTAGGCTCTAGTGTTGTAAAACACACACACACACACACACACACACACACACACACACACACACACACACACACACACACACACGTAGAAGGGTGGAAGCATGGAATAGTTTAGACGTGGAAGTGGTCAACGCAAGGAATATTCATGATTTTAAGAAAAAGCTGGACATTAATAGATATGGAGACGGGACAACATGAGCATAGCTCTTTTCCCGTATGTTACAATTAGGTAAATACAATTAGGTAAATACACACACACACACTGTCCAGGGAAGGTAAATATAAACTGTAGCCTGCGTTTGAGCCATCAGCTGGTTTGTTTACATCTGCGCAACATGGCGGCCGTGAACTCGAAAGATGAATCAGACTTCACAGGATTTCAAGGAATAATGGAGAAGAGCGCTTATGTGAAGAAAATTCTGGAGTTGGAAGGTAAAATTGAAAAACTGTTTGAAAAGTATGGGGGCCTGGAAACGAGTTATGACAATGTAAAGAAAGACTGTGCCGATATGAAGAAGGAAAATGAAACACTGAAAGAGGAAGTTAAGCTAATTAAAGTGAATTGCGAAAATGTGGAGAATCTCTAGGAAAAGTGATGGAGAAGCAGGCTGAATGGAAAAAGTCAGGAAGTGGAAAGAAAGGAGGTAAATTACAAAGTTGCAAGTCTGGAAAAGGAAATCAAAGAGTCTGGGGAGAAAACTTTGGGCCTTGCTGAAATTATAGATCAACAGATCATAGAAGAGAAGATTGCTGAGAAAGTGGTGAAGGTTATTAAATCAAATGAGACATTGGTGAGGGAAACTGTAGACAAAAAGAGATGTGTGGTGATATTTGGTGTGGAGGAGGATAAGACACCGAGTAAAATGGAGAGAGAGAAAACATAAAAAGGTGATAAATAATATCATTAATGTGGTGCAGGAGGAGGAAAAGACCTAGTACAAGAAATAGAGGACTTCCATAGAATTGGAAAGTTCACAAGAGAAGGTATGAGGCCAATAAGAATCAAACTTAAGTCACAAAAGGATGTAGATGAATTGGTGGAGAAGTCATGGAGGCTAGCCCAGCAGGAAACAACAAGGAAGATTTGGTTGAGAAGAGATCTCGGTGAAAAGGAAAGAGAAATGTTAAATGAGTTGAGAAAGGAGGCTTTGAAAAAAATGAAGAGAGGACAGAAGAGGAGAAGAAAGAGTTTTTCTGGAGAATCTTGGATATGAGACTGAGGAAGTGGTTCATAACCCAGAAAAGTACAGCAAGAAAGGACTAAAGAAACTTACGTATGAGCGGAATGTAATGTATTCCAACATAAATGGAGTGATATCGGGATTTTAGAACTCAACGATTACTTGAGGGACAAGAACCCAGATATTGTGGGTCTTACTGAAACAAAACTGAGAGAGGAGAAGACCTGATGATGGTTGGAGAAGGAAATATAATGTTTGGAAAAGAAATAGAGTAGGTAAGATGGGAGGAGGAGTGATGTTGCTGGTTAAAAAGATATAAAGGTGGATCAAGTGAAAGAAGGTATGGGAAAGGCAGAAGTGCTAAAGATCAGAGCAGAAACTAATGAAGGAAAAAGAGGCACTACATAGTGGTGTACGTACCACCTAAGACAAATGCATGGTCAGTACAGGAATATGAAGAAATGATAAGTGATACAGGAACATGTCTGGAAGAAATGTTGGGTGGCTGTGAACGAACTATAATGATGGGAGATTTTAATTGTAAAGAGGTGTGTTGGGAGGACTGGTCAATGGAAGGATCAGAGACAACATGGGAAATACACTATTGACACTGGCAATGGAAAATGTGTTAACTCAGTGGGTCAAAGAAGATACTAGGTTTGGAGGAGAGGGAGCATCGTCAAGACTGGACTTGGTCTTTAGTACAGAGCCAATGGTCATTGAGGAGATGAGGGTGGAGTGCCCTTTAGCAAAGAGTGATCATGCAGTTTTGGAGTTCAAGGTGATAGACGAAGAGAAATCTAGAAGAAATGAAGAATATAAAGTGGGAAGATGGAATTATGCCAAGACAGATTTTGGAAACCTAAAGAAATTCTTTCAAGAGACAAATTGGATGAAATTCAAGAGTGCTAAGGAGCAAATGAAAAGTGGAAGGAATTTATAAAAATATACAAAGAAGGTGAGAAAAATTTGTACCAATAAGACAACATAGAGAAGTTGGAAAGCAGGACTGGTTTAACGATAGATGTGAAAAGGCTAGAACAAGAAAAGAGGATGCATGGAAGAGGTGGAGAAGGAAAAGACGGATTAAGCAGTGGGAAAGTTACAAAAGAGCAAGAAATGAATATGTGTTGATTAGAAGAGAAGAAAGAAAGAAACAAGAAAAGGATATAATTGATAAATGTAAAGACCAACCAAGGCTTTTTACAGACATGTGAACAACAACATCAAAAATAGAGAAAGTATTGAAAGTTTAGAAGTAAATGGAGTATGCAGTGAAGATCCCAGGAAATGGCAGAGGCTATGAATGGATGCTTTCGGAAGGTATTCACAAAGGAGACTGCTTTTGACAAACCACTGGTAATGGAACAGAAAGGGATTATGAAGGAGTTTCAAGTAACTGTGGAGGAGATCAAGAACATGATGGGGAGTTTAGAAGTGAGAAAAGCTGTGGGACCTGATGGGGTATCAGGATGGATTTTAAGAGAATGCAGGAGCAACTGGCAGAAAAAGTTTGTGAAGTAATTGATGCCTCATTAAGGGAAGGTGTAGTGCCCCAAGACTGGAAAAGAGCTAACATTGTCCCAATCTATAAATCAGGTAACAAGAGAGACCCATTGAACTATAGACCAGTGTCACTTACAAGTGTGGTAGCTAAGATGTGTGAGAGGGTGGTGAAGAATAGATGGACAGACTTCTTGGAGAAAATGACATACTTTGTGAGTGTCAATTTGGTTTTAGAAAAGGGCGTTCATGCACGACAAACCTGATATGTTACTATTCGAGGGTGATAGATGTAATACAGGAAAGAGATGGTTGGGCTGATGGAATATATCTGGATTTAAAAAAGGCCTTTGATAAGGTACCACACCGGAGACTGATCTGGAAACTTGAAATGGTAGGAGGAGTGCATGGCAGTTTACTAAAATGGATGGAAGACTTTTGGTAGGAAGAGAAATGAGAACAATAATTAAGGACAGACCATCAGAATGGGGATTGGTGGAGAGTGGAGTTCCACAGGGATCAGTGTTGGCACCAGTAATGTTCGGGTCTACATAAATGACATGGTGGATGGGGTGTCCAGTTATGTGAGCCTATTTGCAGACGATGCAAAATTGTTAAGAAAAGTGAGATGTGACAAAGATTGCGAACTACTCCAGGAAGACTTGGACAGAATATGGAAATGGAGCTGTACATGGCAAATGGAGTTCAACACGACAAAATGCAAGAAAATAGAGTTTGGCAAGAGTGAAAGAAGAATCAGGAGTATGTACAAGATAGGAAATGAAGACATAAAACCAGTCATGAAGAAAAAGACCTTGGGGTGACAATTACCAATGACCTATCGCCAGAGAGACATATAAACAAAATAATTGGAGAAGTATTGAACTTATTGAGGAACATAAGAGTGGCGTCAGATATTTAGATGAAGAAATGATGAAGAAAATAATTACTGCAATGATAAGACCGAGGCTTGAATATGCAACAATACAGTGGGCTCGAACTTAAAGAAACACATAAGGAAACTAGAGAAAGTACAGAGGGCTGCAACAAAATGGTGCCTGACTTAAGAGATTTGACTTATGAAGACAGACTGAAAAGAATGCAACTTCCGACCCTGGAAAACAGAAGAGAAAGGGGAGACCTGATAGCAATATACAGAGTGATGATTGGCATGGAAAAATGGATAGGGAAGATCTGTGTATGTGGAATGAAAGAATGTCGAGAGGGCATGGGAAAAACTAAAATGGCCACTTATAGGAGAGATGTGAAAAATATAGCTTCCTCATAGAAGGGTGGAAGCATGGAATAGTTTAGACGTGGAAGTGGTCAACGCAAGGAATATTCATGATTTTAAGAAAAGCTGGACATTAATAGATATGGAGACGGGACAACACGAGCATAGCTCTTTTCCGTATGTTACAATTAGGTAAATTAGGTAAATACACACACACACACACACACACACACACACACACACACCAGATGACCGGGTTCGATTCCCGGGTGGAGATATTTGGGTGTGTCACGTAGCCCTGTTCACCTAGCAGTGAGTAGGCAGGGATGTAAATCGAGGAGTTGTGACCTTGTTGTCCCGTGTGTGTGTGTGCCTGGTCTCAGGCCTATCCCAAGATCGGAAATAATGAGCTCTGAGCTCGTTGAGGGTAACGTGGCTGTCTGAGAGACTGCAGCAGATCAAACAGTGAAACAGTGAAACACACACAATTGTAAGGAAATAGTGTGGAAAGACTATGAAGTGGTAGACGGTGGAGAGTGGAGAGGAATTGTTAAACGTAGCAACAAATAACTTGATGACACAGTGGGTGAGATCACCAACAAGGTGCAGGGGACAAGATGTTGCAGCAAGGTTGGATTTGGTATTTACCAGGGGCATCTCCCTTAAAGAAGAAACTGAGCATGAATGTCCCTTGGGGAAAAGTGACCATGATGTCCTAAACTTTAAGCTGGATACAGAAATAAGCACAGATAGGATTGTGGAACACAGGGAGGAAAAATTAAATTATACTAGAGCAAATTATAACCATATGAGGGAGTTCTTTAATGAAATTGACTGGACTGTGGTATACCAGGAAGGAGATATGCAATTGAAATACGATAAATTTATGGATTTATATAACTCTGCTGTGAAGAGGTTTGTGCCATATCACAGAAAGAGGACTTTAAATAATAAATAGTGGTTTAATAGAAACTGTGAAGAAGCAAAAAAGAACAAAAAAAAAAAGGCATGGAAGAAACTTAAGAAAAACAGTGATGTATTATCAAGAGAAGTTTACAAAACAGCAAGGAATAGATTTGTTGAAGTAAGGAGAACAGCACAAAAGGAATATGAACAGAGAGTGGTCGAAAACTGTGATAGTGACCCTAAATTGTTTTACAAATTCATAAATGGAAAACTAAATAAAAGGGAGGCAATAGAAAAGGTAAAAAAATGGGGAAGAAGTATATGAGGATGCTAGAGATATAGCTGAAATTTTGAATGACAACTTTTGCAAAGTGTTTACAAAGGAGGAGTATTTTATAGGAGAAGGGCCAACGGAGATAAAGCAAATGCAGGACATCATGGTTACTAAAGAAGATGTAAGGAAAATTATAAGCAATTTGGATATTAATAAATCAATGGGGCCTGATGGCATATCTGGAAGGTTGCTAAAAGAATGTAAGGATCAATTGTTGAAACCTGTATTTGATATTGTGAAAACCTCCATACGAACAGGAATAGTCCCGAAAGAGTGGAAAAGAGCTGACGTTGTGCCTATATATAAAAATGGTAGTAGAATGGAACCGTTAAATTACAGACCAGTATCGTTGACTGGTATATTGTGCAAGGTATGTGAAGAAGTAATTAAAGCTAAGTGGAGTGAGTATCTAGAAAGTGAAAACACTCTCAGTGAAAGGCAGTTTGGTTTCAGAAAAGGAAGATTGTCCGTATCCAATTTATTATGTTTTTATTCAAGAGTGACTGACATACTACAACATAGAGAGGGATGGGTGGATGCTATCTACCTGGACTTGAGAAAGGCCTTTGATAAAGTACCACATAATAGACTGATGTTGAAACTAAAGAAGATTGGAGGAGTAAGTGATAAACTAGCAAAATGGATGAAAAATTATTTAGTGGGAAGAGAAATGCAAACAGTGGTGAAGGGAAGGAAGTCTGAGTGGAAGAAGGTAACCAGTGGAGTTCCACAAGGGTCAGTGCTTGGTCCCATCATGTTTTTGATTTATGGTAACGATATGCCAGTAGGAATTGACAGTTACATGAATATGTTTGCGGACGATACCAAAATTATACGGTGAGTAAAGAATGTGGAAGATTGTAACAAGCTACAGGAAGATCTTGACAAAATATATTAGTGGATTAAAGAGTGGCAGATGGAATTCAATATAAACAAGAGCCATGTTATGAAAATGGGAAGAAGTAGATATAGACCAAACATGGATTACAGGCTGGGTGGTGAGAAGATTGAAGAGACCAATGAGGAGAAAGACTTAGGAGTAACCGTGCAAAACACTCTGTCACCGGAGAAACACATTAACAAAATATTTTGGAAAACATATAACATGCTCCAAAATATTGGCCTTGCATTCCACTACCTAGATGAATGAATGATCAAGAAGATATTATGCACCTTAATAAGACCCCAATTAGAATATGCAGCTTGCGTCTGGTCACCGCATATGAAGAAAAATGTGAAGAAGGTGGAAAGGGTACAGAGGCTGGCAACAAGGATGGTACCGGACTCAGGGAGTTAGACTATGAGGAAAGACTGAGGAAGCTGGGGCTGACCACACTAGAAGAGAGAAGAACAAGAGGAGACATGATAACTATGTATAAATTGGTGAACAAGATTGACATACTGGACAGGAATTGATAAAGGTGACCAAAGTAATTATCTGAGGACATGGAAAAAAAACTAATAAAGGACATCTGTCTAAATGACGTGAGAAAGTACAGTTTCCCACATCGTAGTATTGATAAGTGGAATAAACTGAGCAGTGATGTCGTTGATGCGGTGTGTGTCAATCAGATGAAAGAGAGATATGACAGGAGTGGACAAGGAGACAGGACACAGAGAACTTAGCTCAGGCCCTATAATACACAAATAGGTAAATACAAATAGGTAAATACACACACACACACACATACCTGGACATTAAAAAGGTATTTGATAAAGTCCCTCATGAAAGACTTATTTGGAAACTAGAGAACATAGGAGGACTGCGTGGAACCTTGCTCAAATGGACAAGAGATTATTTGAAGGATAGAGAAATGAGAACTGTGATCAGAGATACAAACTCGTCTAGGAGTAAAGTAACCAGCGGGGTGCCACAAGGGTCAGTGTTAGTTTCCATTATGTTTCAAGTTTATGTAAACGATATTCACATTGGAGTAAACAGCTATATGAATTTATTCGCTGATGATGCAAAGATGCTAAAAGTTATCAAAACCAGAGAGGACTGTATACTGCTACAGGAAGATTTAAATAAGATCTATGAATGGAGCAAGAAGTGGAAATTGAGTTTAATTTCAGTGGGAAGATGTGGCTTTGAGGAAATGTGAGATCATGGATATTTGACAATCACAGAATTAAAGGTTGGCTGCTGAGTTACCAGATGACATTCTAGTTGATATGGGATGAATCAGTTGCGTGGGTAGAAAAATATAGTCACAATGGCGGTAGAGTATCAGATGACAATTATAATTATTTTATGACATCGCTAGTGGCTATGTGCATTTATTTACAGAAATAACAAGAGTAATGATCAAATCTTGTTGTTAGAGAGCAGGTATGAGACATTATTCATTTAGGAGATAGGATTTTGATAAACATATGGACATGCATATCCTGATGATAGTATGTACATCAAGAAAAACTTGAAAAGATTTTATATTAGTGTGGGCATAATGTATGACATGTGAAAAATAATTAAGATGGAGCAGTTCTGAGAACTGAGTTCAAATCAGGCAGAAAATTCTGTGAATTTAGTGAAAACATGACAAGTTGGGAGAAAATAACCAGCTATGATGGAATACTCAACAGGACAACATACCACCAGAAAGAACTTCCTATCATTATTGCATTTCCAGGGTGAGTAAAGACATAAATTTCTTACAGAGATGAACATCTATTATGCATGAGAATATTGATTCTTTAAATGCAAATGAGGGAAGGACAGACATGAAAAAAAATATTTATGTTGAAAGGGTTAATGCCAAGAAATGTCACATAATGGAACTAGGAAAGAGTAAGAGAAGACCAGTATGGAACTATTTGATGGGAGAGGAGCAAATAACGAAGACTAAATAGGAAAAAGATCTTGGAGTGATCATACAAGAAAATCTGAGCCCTGATAAACACATAAATAAGATATTTGGACTATCATATAGGAAGTTGACTAATATAAGAGTGGCATTTCATTACATGGATAAAGATATGATGAAAAAAAATCATCACAAGGATGATACACCCAAGGCTGGAATATGCAACAGTGGTATGGTCTCTGAGTTCTAAAAAAAATTTAAGAAAACTGGAAAAGATACAGAAGATTGCTACAAAGATGGTGCTGGAATTAAAGGACCTCACATATGAAGAACGACTGAAGGAAATGGGATTGCCAACCTTACAAGATAGAAGAGAACAAGGGGACCTAATAACAATGTATAAAATAGTAAATGATATTGAAAAGATAGACAAAGAAGACCTGATGCTGTTGGCGGAGGAGGATGGAAAAACAAAAGGACATGAAAAGAAGATCAGGATGAGGCAATGTGTGAAGGATGTTGGAAAATACAGTTTTCCAAACAGAAGGGTGGAAAAAATGGAATGCATTGGATAATGGAATTGTTGCAGCACATAGCGTGCATAACTTTAAAAAAAAAAATTAGATAAATAGAGATATGGAGACAGGACACTATGAGCACCGCTCGAACCCTGTACAATACAACTAGGTAAATACAACTAGGTAAATACACCTAATGATATATAATATGATGGATCAAAAAGTAAAGGAACACACAAGATTCAGAGGAAACGATGAGCCAGCGAGATTAGACCTGGTTTTTACAAGGGGTATACAAATGAATGATGATATAAGATATAAGTGCCCACTGGGAAAGAGTGATTATGTAATATTAGAAATGGACATAGAAGAGGGAAAAGAAGATAGAGATGAATCATACAAAGGAGACCGATTAAATAACAGAAAGGCTGATATTGAGAATCTCAAGAACTACTTCAAATACCCTAACTGGGAGGAGATGGAAAACTCTGAGGGGGTGCAAGAGATATATAACTTATTTTTGGAAATATACAAAACAGGAGTCAGGGAATATGTCCCAAAATATAGACCTAGGAAAGAAGGAAAGAAAGATTGGATTAATGCAAAGTGTGCCAGGGCAAAGGAGAAAAGAGATGGAGCAGGGAAAAGGTGGAGGAGAAACAGAAATGCAGTAAATAAGGTAAACTTGAAGATAGCAAGAAATGAATATGTTAAAGTGAGGAAGGAAGAGGAGAGGATCTATGAAAAGGACATAGTCGAAAAATGTAAGGAGCAACCAAAATTGTTTTACAGATTCATAAATTGAAAAATAAGACAAAAAGAAACAATAGAAAGCTTAAAAGGAGAAAATGGGATGGTGGAAGACCCAAAAAGTATGGCAGAACTGTTAAATAATAAGTTCCAGGAGGTCTTTAGGAATCCAAATTTGAAAGACCACAGGGTAATAATAGAGAGACCATGTATATGGAAGACATTAAAGTAACCAAGCTTGAAATAAAAGAGTTAATGTAGGAACTGGATGAAGAGAAGGCAATGACACCGGATGAAGTCTCAGGCAGAATACTGAAAGAATGTAGGGAAGAACTAGCAAGAACTATACACAACATCATTAAATGCTCAATAGAAAATTGAACAGTACCAGTAGAATGGAAAAGAGCTGAGGTGGTTCCCATATATAAGAGCGGAAGGAAGGAAGAACCTCTAAATTACAGACCAGTATCACTAACTAGTGTTATATGTAAGATGTGTGAAAGAATAATAAAGAAACAATGGATCAAGTTCCTTGAAGACAACAAATTATTATCAAATAGCCAATTTGGTTTAGAAAAGGTCGGTCATGTAACAAATTTATTGAGTTTCTACTCTAGAATAGTTGACAGGGTACAAGAGAGAGAGGATGGGTTGATTGTATTTACTGGATTTAAAAAAAGGCGTTTGATAAAGTGCCACATGCAAGGGTGCTGTGGAAATTACAGAAGGGTGGTTTAAAAGGAAGCACATTGAGATGCATGGAAAATTATTTGAGGGGGAGAGAAATAAGGATGGTAGTCAAAGATATGAAGTCCAAGTGGAGAGCAGTAGAAAGCGGAGTGCCGCATGGGTCAGTATTGGCGCCAATACTTTTCCTCATATAAACGACGTGCCAGAAGGAGTGAACAGCTACATAAATCTGTTTGCGGACGATGCAAAACTGTGCAGAGTTATAAAGAAAAAAGAGGATTATGAAATACTGCACGAAGACCTAAATAAGATCTGGGAATGGAGTAAAAAGTGGGAGATGGAATTCAATGTGGACAAAAGCCATGTCATGGAAATGGGAAAGAGTGAAAGACTACCAGTGGGAATCTATAAGATGGGAGATGGAGTAGAACTGGAGAAAGAAAAAAAGGAAAAGGATTTGGGAGTGACGATGGAAGAAAATAATCAATCGGCAAGCCATATTGATAGAATTTTCAGACATAATTTGCTAAGGAATATTGGAATAGCATTTCACTACATAGACAAAGAAATGATGAAGAAACTGATAAGTACTATAATAAGACCCAGATTGGAATATGCAGGAGTAGTGTGGACCTACAAAAAGAAACACATAAGGAAGCTGGAGAGACTAAAAAAAAAATGGCTACAAGAATGGTCCCAGAACTTGAAGGGATGACATACGAGGAGAGACTAAAGGCTATGGATCTTCCATATAGTCATTGGAACAGAGAAGGAGAGAGGTTTATCTGAACTCGAAAGAGAATACAAGTTTATAAATTGAACAAGGAATGGACCAAGTGGACAATGAGATCTGATCCTGAGAGAAGAATATGAAGTCTGGAAGGAGAAGATCAAATTATAGTAAGAAACTGAGGAAGGAAGATGTCTAAGAGATAAGACACCGAGTAAAATGGATATAGAATTGGAAAGTTCACAAGAGAAAGAGGCCAATGAATCAAACTTAAGTCACAAAAGGATGTAGATGAATTGGTGGAGAAGTCATGGAGGCTAGCCCAGCAGGAAACAACAAGGAAGATTTGGTTGAGAAGAGATCTCGGTGAAAAGGAAGAGAAATGTTAAATGAGTTGAGAAAGGAGGCTTTGAAAAAATGAAGAGAGGACAGAAGAAGAAGAAAGAGTTTTTCTGGAGAATCTTGGATATGAGACTGAGGAAGTGGTTCATAACCCAGAAAAGTACAGCAAGAAAGGACTAAAGAACAGTTTGAATGAAGAATGAGTGTCTTTGCTGGTTAAAAAGATATAAAGGTGGATCAAGTGAAAAAGGTATGGGAAAGGCAGAAGTACAAAAATGCATGGTCAGTACAGGAATATGAAGAAATGATAAGTGATACAGGAACATGTCTGGAAGAAATGAACGAACTATAATGATGGGAGATTTTAATTGTAAAGAGGTGTGTTGGGAGGACTGGTCAATGGAAGGATCAGAGACAACATGGGAAATACACTATTGACACTGGCAATGGAAAATGTGTTAACTCAGTGGGTCAAAGAAGATACTAGGTTTGGAGGAGAGGAGCATCGTCAAGACTGGACTTGGTCTTTAGTACAGAGCCAATGGTCATTGAGGAGATGAGGGTGGAGTGCCCTTTAGCAAGAGTGATCATGCAGTTTTGGAGTTCAAGGTGATAGACGAAGAGAAATCTAGAAGAAATGAAGAATATAAAGTGGGAAGATGGAATTATGCCAAGACAGATTTTGGAAACCTAAAGAAATTCTTTCAAGAGACAAATTGGATGAAATTCAAGAGTGCTAAGGAGCAAATGAAAAGTGGAAGGAATTTATAAAATATACAAAGAAGGTGAGAAAAATTTGTACCAATAAGACAACATAGACACTGGTTTAACGATAGATGTGAAAAGGCTAGAACAAGAAAAGAGGATGCATGGAAGAGGTGGAGAAGGAAAAGACGGATTAAGCAGTGGGAAAGTTACAAAAGAGCAAGAAATGAATATGTGTTGATTAGAAGAGAAGAAAGAAAGAAACAAGAAAAGGATATAATTGATAAATGTAAAGACCAACCAAGGCTTTTTACAGACATGTGAACAACAACATCAAAAATAGAAAGTATTGAAAGTTTAGAAGTAAATGAAATAGAGTAGGTAAGATGGGAGGAGGAGACTGATGTTGCTGGTTAAAAAGATATAAAGGTGGATCAAGTGAAAGAAGGTATGGGAAAGGCATTGAACTATAGACCAGTGTCACTTACAAGTGTGGTAGCTAAGATGTGTGAGAGGGTGGTGAAGACTAGATGGACAGACTTCTTGGAGAAAAATGACATACTTTGTGAGTGTCAATTTGGTTTTAGGAAAGCATATGTTACTATTCGAGGGTGATAGATGTAATACAGGAAAGAGATGGTTGGGCTAATTTGATAAGGTACACACAGAGAAATGAAACTAATACTCCAGGAAGACTTGGACAGAATATGGAAATGGAGCTGTACATGGCAAATGGAGTTCAACAGACAAAATGCAAGAAAATAGAGTTTGGCAAGAGTGAAAGAAGAATCAGGAGTATGTACAAGATAGGAAATGAAGACATAAAACCAGTCAAGGAAAAGGAACATGAGGATGAAGACTTGAATATGCAACAATACAGTGGGCTCGAAAAAGAAACACATATAGGAGGGCTGGTGTGAAAGAATGGTGATGGAGTGATGATTGGCATGGAAAAATGGATAGGGAAGATCTGTGTATGTGGAATGGAAGAATGTCGAGAGGGCATGGGAAAAAACTAAAATGGCCACTTATAGGAGAGATGTGAAAAATATAGCAGAAGCATGGAATAGTTTAGACGTGGAAGTGGTCAAGGAATATTCATGATTTTAAGAAAAGCTGGACATTAATAGATATGGAGACTAATGACAAATGCATGGTCAGTACAGGAATATGAAGAAATGATAAGTGATACAGGAACATGTCTGGAAGAAATGTTGGGTGGCTGTGAACGAACTATAATGATGGGAGATTTTAATTGTAAAGAGGTGTGTTGGGAGGACTGGTCAATGGAAGGATCAGAGACAACATGGGAAATACACTATTGACACTGGCAATGGAAAATGTGTTAACTCAGTGGGTCAAAGAAGATACTAGGTTTGGAGGAGAGGGAGCATCGTCAAGACTGGACTTGGTCTTTAGTACAGAGCCAATGGTCATTGAGGAGATGAGGGTGGAGTGCCCTTTAGCAAAGAGTGATCATGCAGTTTTGGAGTTCAAGGTGATAGATGAAGAGAAATCTAGAAGAAATGAAGAATATAAAGTGGGAAGATGGAATTATGCCAAGACAGATTTTGGAAACCTAAAGAAATTCTTTCAAGAGACAAATTGGATGAAATTCAAGAGTGCTAAGGAGCAAATGAAAAGTGGAAGGAATTTATAAAAATATACAAAGAAGGTGAGAAAAATTTGTACCAATAAGACAACATAGAGAAGTTGGAAAGCAGGACTGGTTTAACGATAGATGTGAAAAGGCTAGAACAAGAAAAGAGGATGCATGGAAGAGGTGGAGAAGGAAAAGACGGATTAAGCAGTGGGAAAGTTACAAAAGAGCAAGAAATGAATATGTGTTGATTAGAAGAGAAGAAAGAAAGAAACAAGAAAAGGATATAATTGATAAATGTAAAGACCAACCAAGGCTTTTTACAGACATGTGAACAACAACATCAAAAATAGAGAAAGTATTGAAAGTTTAGAAGTAAATGGAGTATGCAGTGAAGATCCCAGGAAATGGCAGAGGCTATGAATGGATGCTTTCGGAAGGTATTCACAAAGGAGACTGCTTTTGACAAACCACTGGTAATGGAACAGAAAGGGATTATGAAGGAGTTTCAAGTAACTGTGGAGGAGATCAAGAATATGATGGGGAGTTTAGAAGTGAGAAAAGCTGTGGGACCTGATGGGGTATCAGGATGGATTTTAAGAGAATGCAGGAGCAACTGGCAGAAAAAGTTTGTGAAGTAATTGATGCCTCATTAAGGGAAGGTGTAGTGCCCCAAGACTGGAAAAGAGCTAACATTGTCCCAATCTATAAATCAGGTAACAAGAGAGACCCATTGAACTATAGACCAGTGTCACTTACAAGTGTGGTAGCTAAGATGTGTGAGAGGGTGGTGAAGAATAGATGGACAGACTTCTTGGAGAAAATGACATACTTTGTGAGTGTCAATTTGGTTTTAGAAAAGGGCGTTCATGCACGACAAACCTGATATGTTACTATTCGAGGGTGATAGATGTAATACAGGAAAGAGATGGTTGGGCTGATGGAATATATCTGGATTTAAAAAAGGCCTTTGATAAGGTACCACACCGGAGACTGATCTGGAAACTTGAAATGGTAGGAGGAGTGCATGGCAGTTTACTAAAATGGATGGAAGACTTTTGGTAGGAAGAGAAATGAGAACAATAATTAAGGACAGACCATCAGAATGGGGCTTGGTGGAGAGTGGAGTTCCACAGGGATCAGTGTTGGCACCAGTAATGTTCGCGGTCTACATAAATGACATGGTGGATGGGGTGTCCAGTTATGTGAGCCTATTTGCAGACGATGCAAAATTGTTAAGAAAAGTGAGATGTGACAAAGATTGCGAACTACTCCAGGAAGACTTGGACAGAATATGGAAATGGAGCTGTACATGGCAAATGGAGTTCAACACGACAAAATGCAAGAAAATAGAGTTTGGCAAGAGTGAAAGAAGAATCAGGAGTATGTACAAGATAGGAAATGAAGACATAAAACCAGTCATGAAGAAAAAGACCTTGGGGTGACAATTACCAATGACCTATCGCCAGAGAGACATATAAACAAAATAATTGGAGAAGTATTGAACTTATTGAGGAACATAAGAGTGGCGTTCAGATATTTAGATGAAGAAATGATGAAGAAAATAATTACTGCAATGATAAGACCGAGGCTTGAATATGCAACAATACAGTGGGCTCGAACTTAAAGAAACACATAAGGAAACTAGAGAAAGTACAGAGGGCTGCAACAAAATGGTGCCTGACTTAAGAGATTTGACTTATGAAGACAGACTGAAAAGAATGCAACTTCCGACCCTGGAAAACAGAAGAGAAAGGGGAGACCTGATAGCAATATACAGAGTGATGATTGGCATGGAAAAATGGATAGGGAAGATCTGTGTATGTGGAATGAAAGAATGTCGAGAGGGCATGGGAAAAACTAAAATGGCCACTTATAGGAGAGATGTGAAAAAATATAGCTTCCCTCATAGAAGGGTGGAAGCATGGAATAGTTTAGACGTGGAAGTGGTCAACGCAAGGAATATTCATGATTTTAAGAAAAAGCTGGACATTAATAGATATGGAGACGGGACAACACGAGCATAGCTCTTTTCCCGTATGTTACAATTAGGTAAATACAATTAGGTAAATACACACACACACACACACACAAGCCAGAGGACCGGGGTTCATTTCCCTGACCGTGTGGAGATATTTGGGTGTGTCTCCTTTGACGTGTAGCCCCTGTTCACCTAGCAGTGAGTAGGTACGGGATGTAAATCGAGGAGTTGTGACCTTGTTGTCCCGGTGTGTGGTGTGTGCCTGGTCTCAGGCCTATCCGAAGATCGGAAATAATGAGCTCTGAGCTCGTTCCGTAGGGTAACGTCTGGCTGTCTCGTCAGAGACTGCAGCAGATCAAACAAACAGTGAATTACACATACACACACACTGGCGCCAATACTTTTCCTCATATATATAAACGACATGCCAGAAGGAATGAAAAGCTACATAAATCTGTTTGCGGACGATGTGAAACTGTGCAGAGTTATAAAGCAAAAAGAGGATTGTGAAATACTGCAAGAAGACCTAAATAAGATCTGGGAATGGAGTAAAAAATGGGAGATGGAATTCAATGTAGACAAAAGCCATGTCATGGAAATGGGAAAGAGTGAAAGACTATCAATGGGAATGTACAAGATGGAAGATGGAGTAGAACTGGAGAAAGTAAAAAAGGAAAAGGATTTGTGGGTAACGATGGAAAAAAACAATCAACCAGTAAGCCATATAGATAAATCTTCAGAGAGACATATAATTTGCTAAGGAATATTGAATTAGCATTTCACTACATGGACAAAGAAATGCTGAAGAAATTGATAAGTACTATAATAAGACTCAGATTGGAATATGCATGGGTAGTGTGGATCCCCCATAAAAAGAAACACATAAAGAAGCTGGAGAGACTACAAAAAATGGCTACAAGAATGGTTCCAGAATTTGAAGGGATGACATATGAGGAGAGACTAAAGGCTATGGATCTACCAACTCTGGAACAAAGAAGGGAGAGAGGGGATCTGATACAAGTTTATAAATTGATCAATGGAATGGAACAAGTGGATAATGAGAAACTGAACCTGAGAGAAGAATATGACAGTCGAAGCACAAGATTGCATAGTAAAAAGCTGAGGAAGGGAAGATGTCTAAGAGATATAAAAAAATAAAGTTTCCTGCAAAGATGTGTTGAGACGTGGAACAGTTTGAGTGAAGAAGTGGTGACAGCAACGAGTGTGCATAGGTTTAAAGAAAAATTGGATAAGTGTAGATATGGAGACAGGGCCACACGTGCGTAAAAACCCAGGCCCTGTAAAACTACAACTAGGTAAATATAACTAGGTAAGTACACACTTGATTGATTTTATTATTAGGTATTACACTCTAGAACATAAGAACTTATGAACATAACAATATAAGCTATGATGCACGTCATTTTTTTTTTTTCAATGGAAGAGGGAAACTGACCAAGGGTGACAAATAATGAGAAAAAAAAAAAAGTTGCATTAGAATACCAGTTCCCTTAAGGAAATAAAAGTTATACAAAAGTCAGGGACAAATGTCTTGAATTATGAGTAGTGACATCCTGTATGCACCTCAATCAGTAGTCAAGTTCTGCCCTGCCTCAGGTGTGGACCTGGGAAATACGTATTACTCCCAAGTATTTTCATGATTTTCATAGTACATGGAACCCCATTTATCAAACGAGTTACATTCCTAAAAAAAACGTTCGATGTGTGAATTTTCGTTAAGTGAACCAATAATAACAAGTTTGACCCCTGACTTGAACTTCCATTGAGAGTAAACAAAGTGAGAGTGCATCATAGTACAGTAAAAGGTTTAATGAAAGTAAAACTTATGAAGTTAAACATTTAAGCAGTTTAATTGAAGTCATTATAATATACACTAATGTATGCATGTAAGTAACTTCATAATGTTCATAATCTTAAATTTATGGAGGGAGAGTGAAGCAGGAAAGATGCTAGCCGGCAACCTGTGGAATGTAAACAAAGGGCGCATCATTGTACCACATACAAAACTTATGTACCATATTTCCACAAAGCTTTCCATTTTATCCATTGCAGAGTCACAAGTTCGGATGGTTCTTTTAACTTGCAAGGAAGATACGGTCTCACCAGCCTTCTTAATGGAGTCTGCTGACTTGAAAATAGTGGAGACAGTAGATGGAGTCAAGCCATGGTGATAAGCAATGCTATTAGTTTTCTCGCCTTTCGTGTCTGTGAATAATATCCAGCTTCACTTCGAGAGTAAGAGACTTCACGGTCTTCTTAGCTTTGCTAGGTGACATTACAGGGCTGATTGCAAGGTGTTTTGGTGGCATGTTGAACGAGGGAAGACGAGCTGCTGCTGGACGCTGTTATTGTTTTGAACTAAAATCGGGGAGGGGGTACAGGAGTGGTGTGTGTTTTGTCCAAGAGAGGCGCTGGTGTATTCAAAAGCTTGTTGGCTTGCGTGATACCACAGGGCTTTCAAACTTGGAAAAAATTACCTGGATAAAAATTTGTTAAAGCAAGTTTGGTGTTCGTTATACGAGTAGATGATAGTAAAAGGAAATGTTCGTTGTAACGAAATTTCGTTGTGTGAATGTTCGTCAATCGGGGGTTGCCTGTATCTTGTTAGTAATGAGTTTCTTCTGCACCTTCTGACATCTGAAGTACATCATAAACACTCTGGAGGACTATAAACAAGTTATCAAAACTAAAACTTATGGTAGTTGCATAGAATGGAGTCAACTTGAAATCCGACAAGCATTTCCTTTCTGCTTCTCCCCCATCACTCAAGTTCTCTTGCCCATGTCCCATGATTGTTTACCAGCTATTTTAGCATTCTTCTAACTAATTGCTTAGGTACCACTTGTTTATGATGCCTTCTGCTTCTTCAGGGCCTCTCCAAAGTGCCTATCTGCCCATCAGCCTGTGTTCCAATACAGCCACAAGCTGTCATGGACACATTTCACCTGCCCCCTGGTGTATGCCCTCCATGATTGATTGAAGCTATTCTTCCTGTCACTTCAAGATGATTTTTTAAGTCACCACTAACACTTTTTGTCAGCTTCAGCTGATGTTCCTGTCATTTCAAGACAATTGTTAAAGCTTTTGCTGATGCATATTGACTGCTTCAAGCTGTTGCTCATGTTGCTTTAAGATAATTTTTTGATGCTGTCACTAATGCATTTTGCAAACTCAGCTCCTCTTTTTGTCATTTCAAGACAATTTTCAAGCCATCACTGAAGAAACTGTTCCTATTACTTCAAGACAGCAATAGAATGGTCGAAAGGGAAATTTGAGATTAAGAGAGGACAGAAAGAGTAGAAAGGTAGCTTGGAAATCAAAGCTTTGTGCCAGACTCCACTAAGAATTTTTCATATGTTTAAGGACGTAGGTACACTTCAGGGGCTAAAAAAATCAAAAATATTTCTAAATAGTGAAAATCTTCTGAAAAATAGAAGAATTCTTTGGAAATATTGTGCCAAAGGTTTGGAATCATTTGGTGAATTTTTTGTCCCTTTAATTAAAGGAATTGTCCTTTTAATTACACAAAAAAGGGTGTTTGTTTGCATAGTGATGGGAGAGGCACATGGCTGTCATATTGATAGTATGCATGCCGTTTTTGTTGTTGTTGCTATTTTTGTTTTTATTCCGAAAATAACTTTCCTATTACTGTATGTGGCAACAAAGCAGAGAGAGAGAGAGAGAGAGAGAGAGAGAGAGAGAGAGAGAGAGAGAGAGAGAGAGAGAGAGAGAGAGAGAGAGAGAGAGAGAGAGAGAGAGAGAGAGAGAGAGAGAGAGAGCACGTGACTCAGTGACATTATAGCTTGGGTATATTTACATGTGTCTGGTCTGCTGGCCACGCTATCCTGTCCTTATCATTTGGCTTTCGTCAGATTAGGCAGAAATGCCGAAAAGAACTGCAAGAGCTCTTGAGGAGGTTAATTCTTGACAATACCTTAGGGGTGAGGTACGTACATTTGGTACCGGTATAGGCTGAACATTTATTAATCATACAGTAATAAAAAGCATATATTATCAGTTTGAATGCATTATTCATCAAGTATAATGAATGATCTAATAATAACTGTTCACATTTTGTATATTACAGACATAAGTTTTATGAAAAGGTGATGAAAACACAAAAAAGCTTTGATGCTGATTTCTCGAAAATATCATTTTGCAAAAGTAAGTTACATCTACTTCTATAATTCTTGCTCAATTAACACTATTGTTTCATATATCAAAGCTTATATTTTTCAAGCTTTTTGCACTTGTTTGGCCTCCCAAGTTGAATTGTCTATTTTTGTTGAATTATTTAGGCCATGAACAATGGAAAATTTTCAAGGCTAAAATCAGAAGAACAGTATAAATAAACTAGTTGACCTACACTCACGACAAAACATAAATTTTACAATCTTGTCCAATACTTTCCGCAAGAAAGAAAATCAAGGGAAAATTCCAAATAGTTACCAAGTAGATGCATTTTAAATTTTGAGTTTCACATATTGGTACCACTATGTATATACTGTATTTGATGGCTCATAAGATCCACAAGTCTCAGAAAATGAGCATGTGTCTTGTGAGGCCAAAGTTTAGCATTGAGGCAGTGGTTGGTAGCAACAAAGGATCTAAAATCAAATCCCAGACATCTTCGCACATGTAAATAAAGTAATGATTGGTACTACACCACAGAAAAACTCTTTCTTTCAAGGTAACAATAAATAATAAGTCGTTCTTACAGGTAGTTCACATAGGATGACACCAGTCAAGAAGAATTTGCCCAAGTGACTATGCATTATGCATTGCATGTTCCAAAACAAGCATGTCATTGGTTACTTGCTGAACCTGGCGACACAAGCAAACTTCACTGCGTTTTTTAGTGTGATGCTGTTACTCCTTGAGGTAAGAGACACTTTTCATACAGTTATAATTGCATCTATCTTTTAATGTCCTTACAAAAAGCTATTGAAAAACTTTTTTCTTCTTTTTTTCTTTCTTTAAATCTACTTTTGCACATCCTTTGGCTTTGAATATGTACTAAGATACTACATTAGAATTGAATGTAGAATGATAATAAAAAAAGAAAAAAAATGATGATTATTACCCTTGTAGCCTCTCACAGAAACTGCTGACACCATACATGTTTACAACTCACAACAGGATTGGTACATAGGCTACTATGATATAAATGCATGTGAGAGTCTTCAAATGTCAGGTGAAATCCTTCACTTCATATTCAGCTTAAATCCAGTCACTTATTTCTTTTTTTTTATTTCAATGTCTGCCAAAACTATGTGCATCATACAAGCCCACGTGTCTTATGAACCATCAAATACGACAATTATCTTAATTTGTTGGCAGAATTCAACGAAACTGGCACAGCCACCATGATGCACAAAACCTTCATACAAAAAAAAAAAAAAAAAAAAAAAAAAAAAGAACATACTAGCACTAATAGGAAACAATATGTACCCTGAAGTGTACCTACATATGTCCTTAAGGTAATAGCAAAAGTTTCATCAATCCATAATAGAGGATGACCATGGTTCAGTAAGAAAAGCCAGATCATCATCAGTAGAACAGGCTAGACGGTAATCATGGAAGATTGTGAAGTGATACAGGTTTATGAATCTTCCTGTTGAGGATAAAGTGAAAAGTTTTAGATAGTGAGAAAATTAAAGTAATAAGATGGTAGTTTGAGGGATTAGAATGGTCATCTTTTTTTAGGAACTGGCTGAATGTATGCAAACTTCAATGAAAAAAAAAAGGAAAGGTAAATGATGATAGACAAAGTTGAAAGAGTTTGACTAGGCAAAGTACAAGCACAGAGGCAGTTTTGGAGAACAACAGGAGGGAGCCCATCAGGTCAGGTCTGGCATCAGAAGGTTTAAGCCAGTAAGGGCAAGGACATCATTACATAGGATCTTAATGAATAGGATGTAGTAGTCACAGGGTGGAGGAGAGGGAAGAATAACCCCCGAATCACCCAAGGAAGAGCAAGATGGCAATGGTACCATCACGATGAAATAAAGAAGGGAAAGATGGAGAAGCACAAAGCCATTGGAGATGTTTTTGGCTAGGTGTGTAAGTCATGAGGGGAATTAGAACATGAAAAATATCAATATTTTCTATTAACAAAGAAGTTAGAGAACAAACTTGTCATGAATCTGGGTAGAAATATAAAGTACATGAAACTCAGGTGATGGAATGCTCAAGTAATTTCTATAGTATATTTCTCTATCATGTATAGCATGAAAATAAGCAGTATGAAGCCAAGGTTTGGAAAGATTAGGTTGGAAAAAAGTGAGGAATGTATGCCTCCATGTCAGACATTATTATATCTGTAATGCGCTCAGCATACAAAGATGGGTCTCTGACATGGAAGGAGTAAGAAAATCAGCATAACACCTCCTCAGGTCCACTCCAGAGGCAAAACACTTGAGGCTCCTCCACTTTGGAGGATCCTGAGGAGGGATTGGAGAAATAAAACAAGACATAGATATGAGACTGCGATTGGAGAAATCCAATGGAGAAGGTAGGATAATGCTACGAGCAAGAGGATTGGAAATTAGGAAAAGGTTAAGAAGGTTAGACATATCTCCAAGACAGTCAGGAATATGAGTAGGATGTTGCACCAGTAGCTTTAGGACATGGAGGTTAGTTCACTAGGATGGTCAATGTAGGGAGAGGAAACCAAAAGCTGGTAACACTTAAGTCTCCAAAAATTGAGATCCCCTCGAGAGGAGTCAGAATTTGTTCCACTTTTGAAGTTAAACAAAGAATATCTTGTCAGAGGAGTTTGATGAGAGGTACACAGCACATATAAATCTAGTTCGAGAGTGACTTTTGTGATCATAGCCAAAATATTGGAAAACTTGAAAGATTCCTTTGCAGTATTCAGCAGTCTTAACACAAACCTCAGTGATACTGATTGTGATCCTTATGAGAGAGCTTTTTCTTCTGAATATTATATCTCCTGTTAAAACCTACCTGTCCTGAAGTGTGGACCAGAAAGTGACCTTCTGGGTCTCCACCAGTAATGAAGTAATCAAGCTCAGCCATAGTTTCATCAGCATCTGTTACACTAAGTTCCACCACAGCTGTGCCAGTTGCAGTGTCCTCTGGTACTGTTTGATACAAATGAAATTTAGCATTAAAACTACAGAACTTGTTTAATACTTTTAAAATCTTAATTTCATGCTTTATAAATATATCTAATAAAATCAAAGTTTCTTACCTGCAGTGATGTAAGTGTCTTTTGTGAACACTGGTGGGTTGTCATTATAATCCATGACCTTCACAGTAACACTTGCACTTGTAAAAAGAGGTTTCTGACCTCCATCAGTAGCTATGACTGTGAAGGAATACTGAGCAACAGTCTCACGGTCCAGTGAGGCTGCCAGGGTCAGTGTCCCAGTGTGTGGGTCAATATGGAATGTTGATTTGATTACAGCATCTTCATCATGGCTGAGGCTATACTGGATCTGAAGGGAGAAATAAAAAACATTGTCATATATTTTTCTTTATGCATGTTGAAATTGAAACCTCTCTCTCTCTCTCTCTCTCTCTCTCTCTCTCTCTCTCTGCTTTCTTCCCAAGGAAAGCATCCATTAGATGGTGTTCATGACAGAATGACCTCCATCTCTCACTACTAAAATACTTCTTTTATTGCTTGCTCAAATACTGGTATTTAATAATATATCTTTGAGACACACATCCCTTTACATTACCTTTCCTTCTACCAAGTGGCCTTTTTTCTATTAGCAACCTCAACTTTGCTTATATACACTTTCTTTCCAAACTCTCTATGCCTATACTATATCAGTATACGTACTATCTTTTTCAACACTTGCACATACACATTCTCATTACCCTTACTCCTCCCATCTCATCCCTACAGGTTGCCTTCTTCATTAACTTTGAATTTCCATGGTAGAGTCTTGATTGCTGTGTTGTATTCTATATCTGGGATTTTTTTTTTTTTTAATCAATATATCAGTATTGGTAGGAAAATGCTGGTCTTTGAACCTATATCTACATCCACAGACACATTTCTCTCTTTTACGACTCTTGCAAGTGATTCTATGACACTTCTAACTTTCATAATACTTTCTCTCTCTCTTATCTCCATCTTATCTATCATATTTACCTTGCATATCTCCAAATACTTAATGCAGTCATCTCCAATTGTCTCTTTTCTCACAGCCACTATACACCTATCTACAGCTAGCACACTTACTCAACAAAGTATCCAAAAGTCACACACTTCTACTTCTTTTCTCTCAAATACCATCACTTTACTTTTCCCAACTCACATATATCTTAAAAAAAATTTTCACAAGTCTTTAAGTTTCCTTCACTCTGCTAGAAAGATAACATCATGTGCACAATAATTACTATTTACAGAGTTCTACAACCCAACTCATTCTGTTCACTTTCAGCCATGCATAAACATTTTGTACTCCGGCTTTCATCTTCCTCTCACTGTAGCTATCCATATCAAAATTATCATAAATACTAGACAGTACACACTCCTGTCTCATTATTACGGTAAATACCTGGCCATTGTTTCCTTCATCCTCATCTGTGGCAGTAAGAATAGTAATAACATCACCCAGTTCACTGTTCTCTGCCACCAAGGTTGTATAGCTCATTTCAGAAAAGCGTGGAGAGCAGTCATTCACATCCATTACCTGTAACTCAGATAAGTTCCAATTATTTTCCAAAGGATCATATTTTCAATCTATAACTAAAAGCCTTTAACACTATATTACAGCATTATTAAATGACACTGAACACTGACCATTACAGAAATTGTCATATAGTCCACTGTGGGGGGCGTCATAAGTGTGTGGTTGGTGACTGTGATGCGGTGTATACGTCGCCGCTCATGATCCAGAGATTTTCGTGTCACCACCAGCCCAGTAGAAGTTACAGCAAAGGGTCCAGAGCTCTCTCCTGATCCCTTCTCCTTGCCTGCCACTCTCTGCTCTGTGTCCTCATCAGCTACTATTGAATACTGTACTTCCTGTGGACCCTCCATCCACAAAGTTGCTATCACATTCCCTGTCAGCCAAAAGTCATAATCAGGAAGGATGATGATAGATCTCTTGCTTCTAAATGTAATACTAACTCAGAATTCAATCCTATATATAAATCTAAACACACAAAAACAAGTTCTTCATCTTTTCAAAATAAAAGCTTTTCAAAATATTTCACAGACAGTTTGAGAAGAATTTTATTTTTCATCAACTATGATTTAATCTTTTTCTAAGATAAAAATTCAGATATCCAGAAAACCAAAACTATCCAGCTGGTTTAGAATTCCTTTCAAGTTTTTTTTTTTTTAGTGGATATGGAAATTAGTGAGTTCATACTTTGTATTTAATTTCCTTGCTTAAGTGCTTACCAACAGGATCATCCTCTCTCATAAAGAACTGTGCATACTTCTTGGCACAGTGTGGAGGGCTTTCATAGGCTGGTAGAAGGAAGATGGTGATGGGAACATCTGAGTGGTGGGGTGGGGACCCTTTGTCCTCCCCACGGATGAAAAACTGATACACCTCAGTTTCTGCAACACAAATATTTTTTATTTTCTTTTATGTAGAAGGGCCACAAGCCAAAGGCAACAAAAAATGCTATAAAAAAAGGCCATTCAAAGTGCTTTTCCCTATAAAGTTGAAAGCATTAAGCAAAATAAAAGGGTAAGGGTAACCTCCCTCTTGAAAGAGTTCAAATCATAAAAAAGTGGAATTACAGAAGAGTTTACCAGAAAGAATGATGAACGATTGGGAATATAGATTAACTCTTGGATTCAAGAGGTAGACAAAATAGAGGTTAGAGAAAAAAAAGTCTTGTGCATTGAGACTGCAGAAAGAGGGCAGAGATGCAGTTAGTAAGATTAAAACAACAGTAGACATGAAAACAGTGATAGAAGAAAGAAAGAGATACAAGATTGCAGAAGTGAGAAAAATGCTGAAGGCAGTAGGTCAGAAGGGAGGAGTTGATGAGATAGAAAGCTTTTGATTCCATCCTATTTAGAAAAGCTATATGAATGAAATCCCCACCCATATATATGTGAGGCATACTCTATACATGGACAGATAAAGCTCCTATGCAGAGTTGGCAGTTGGGGTGGATGAGAAAAACTGGCATAGATGCCTCAGAAAGGCTAACTTCATAGAAGCTGTTTTAGCTAGAGATATGTTAAGTTTCCAGTTAAGATTACAAGTAAAGGACAGACTGAGGATATTCAGTGCAGACAAGGAATAAAGTTGAATGTCATTGAAGAGGAAATAGTTGACATGAAGGTTGTGTTGAATTGATAGATGGGGGAATTGAGTTTTTGAGTATTAAACAATACTATGTTAGCTCTGCCCAATCAGAAATTTTAGAGAGATCAGGAGTCAGCCATTCTATGGCGTTCCTGCATGATCTGCTTACTTCCAGAAGGGTTGGTCATCTACAAAATGAAGTGGAAAAGTGCAGAGTGGTATCATTGTAGAAATGGATAGGACAAGAAGTTTAGTTTAAGTCAATGATGAAAAATAAGAAGAGAGTGGGTGACAGGATAGACAACTGAGGAATACCACTGTTAGTAGATTTAGGAAAAGAGCAGTGACTATCTATCACAACAACAATAGAATGGTCAGAAAGGAAACTTCAGATGAAGTTGCAGATTGAAAGACAGAAGCTATAGGAGGGTAGTTTGGAGATCAGAACTTTGTGCCAGATTTTATCATAAACTTTTGATATGTATAAAGCACAGCAAAATTTTCACCAAAATATCTAAAAGATGACCAAGATTTAGTAAAGAAAGCAACAAGATCATCAGTAAAGCAGCCTTAGAAACCAAACAGGCAATCAGCATGAAGATAGTCTAGTTATAGATGTTTAAGATGTTCTTGCTGAGGATAGATTAAAACCTTTAAATAAACAAGAAAAAAATAAATAAATAGGATGGTAGTTTGAAGGATTAGAATGTCACCCTTTTTAGTTACAGGCTGAATGTAGGCAAACTTCCAGCAAGGAAAGGTAAACGTTGATGAACAAAGTTGAAAGAGTTTGATAAGGCATGGAGGCACAATTTTGGAGAACAATATAAAGGATTCCATCAAGTCCATAAGCCTTCCAAGGGTTTAGGCCAGTGAGGGCATGGAAAACATCATTGTGAAGGATTTTAGGTAGAATGAAGTAGTCAGAGGGAGGAGAAGGAACAAATCCAGAATGATATTATAGCATTACTTATTTCAAGGAACCATGTCAAATATATATAGAATTCTTTTGAAATACAAGTGGGTGTGCATGCTTGCATGTGTTTTTATGTGTCTAGGTAAGTACCTCGGCCTTGGAGGCTCTGAGTGATGGTGACTTCTCCTGTTAGAGAATCAACTGCAAAAAGCTTGAGTGCCTCTGAGCTGTTTGCTTCATACATACGGTATTCCACCTCACTATTCAACCCCTCATCTGCATCATCTGCCTCAACCTATGAAAATTTTAAAGACAAATGATGCAACAATAATGAAGACATGGAAATCACAAGGTGCAAGTATATATCATTCCAAAATAAATGAGCATTGAGTATGTATGCACTAGAAAAATATCTACACATTATATTTCTTGCTTTCAAAAAGGAATATCATGATGTGACATGCTGATTTTCACCTTCAGAATAGTTGTGCCTGGAGCCACGTCAGTGTTGATGTTGGATTGATACTCTGGCAACGTAAATATTGGTGGATTGTCATTCTTGTCATGGATGATCAAACGGACAGTGGTAAAGCTGGCCCGTCCACCCTCATCTATTACGGATAATTTAAGGGTGTGCAATGCTAATGACTCACGGTCTAGTTGTCTTTCCGTGAACAAGTTGCCTGCGCAGACGAAAGAGAAATTAATTGATCATGTGATAAAATACTAAGTGAAAAATGGACTAAAGAGAAACAGTTGAGTAAAATGGAAAAGTAGAAATGTAGGAAATACTATGATAACTTAGATAGCCTCAGATGAATTTCTCATGTAAATTAAGTTCAGGCAAAACAATTATTATGAATGATAGACATGGTCATACTGAATACCTTCTTTATCTATAGCGAAAGCACCCTCAGAAGTCTGGTGTAGAATGCTATAATGCAGAGTTCCAAAACCACCAGTGTCTGGGTCATACGCAAGGAGATTGGTCACAAGTTGGCCAGGAGAAGAATTCTCTTCCACATAAGCTTCATAAAGTGT